>NW_026606635.1:552500-685000 GCF_029890125.1 Rhinichthys klamathensis goyatoka
TGAGAAAAGGAAGGTTTGCAAAGACGAAGTCTGACTTGAGTTTGTGGTTTAGATTTAGTGTAGATGTACACAGTGATGGTGACATTTGTTCAGTTTGTTTGTACGGTAAATCCAGCATTAATGACTAGAATGAGGTTTTTAGTGCTTTTTTATTCAATTAAATTAATATTTTATTCAGCAAGGACGCGCTAAATTGATAAAGTGCAAGTAAAGACATTTATAATGTTACAAAATAAATTTAATTTCAAATAACCACTGTTTTTTAAACTTTCTATTCATCACAGAATCATGTAAAAAATAAATGTATGATGTTTCCACAGAAATATGACTGTTTTCAACACTGATAATAATCATAAATGTGTCTTGAGCATCAGATCCTCATATTAGAGTGATTTCTGAAGGATCATGTGACTGAAGACTGGAGTAATGATGCTGAAAATTCAGCTTTGATCACAGGAATAAATTACACTTTACTGTATATTCACATAGAAAATGGATATTTTAAATCATAATAATATTTCACAATTTTTACTGTATTTTTGATCAAATAAATGCAGTCTTTGTTAGCATGGGAGACTTTTTTCTTTCTTTTTTTAAACATTAAAAAAATCTCACCGATCCCAAATGTTAGTCGTGTATATGAAATCAGCCTTAGCAAGGTCAAGTGTTCATCAGTAACATCAGATCGGAATCAGAATGTTTTCTGTGTAATGTGTGTGTGTGTGTGTGTGTGTGAGTGTGTGTTTGCCAGTGATGATCTCTGTAAGTCAACATCAGGCCAGCGAGGGCGACAGCGGTTGACCTCTCGCTATTCTTCAGGCCTTTGCTTTTTACAGTAGGATAACAGCGCTTTATTGTTCTTTATGGCTGTTCCTTTGTCAGGCCGGTGTTCTGATAACGGCCATTGGCAGGTCATTAAAGTCCCAGAACGGCCTCTTTTATGATAAGGAGTGGACACAACTGAGGTCTATCTGGAACAATAGCTGTTAACAGTCATAAATAGCAGACAAACTCAGGGCCATCGCACCAGTCTGACCCTCAAAGCCGAGATCCGCAAAGCATGCTGGGATATCTCCAGCCAATACGCACGTGAATAGCGTGGTGGAACGATGTTTAGCGATGGCTATTACAGGAACACAGTCGTCCATGTGATAATTGGCCCACATTAAGAGTCTGAATTTAGGACGCTGTCAAATATGGGTCGATCCTTCGGGACTCGAGTTAAAGGATCAGTTCCCTTCAGAATTAAAATTTCCTGATGATTTACTCGCCTCCTCCACGTCATCCAAGATGTGTCTTGGTCACATGATCAGAGCTACAGACTGAAAGTTAAATTCAGACTGATTATAAAATAAAATTCTGTATCAAAATGTATAGGCAAGATTAGTTTGTTTAGGCATGGTTGTAGAGAATTACAAACCTGCGCACATATATTCAAACACACATAACTATAGAATCAGTTCTTAATGCGCATGTGAACGCCGTCAGTGTTTATCACAGGTTCAGTTTAAAGTTTAGAGAGAACGGTGTCGTCTTAGCGGCCCCTAATTTAATAACAAATGATCATTTCGACGGAAGTGAATCAATCAAAACTAACTTCAGCTGGAAAATAACATTATTCAAGAACCGCTAAAAAAACAAACCAATCTCTGTTACCTTAAATGATATGTTTATCTCTGTAAAGCTGCTTTGAAACAATCTACACTGTTAAAAGCGCTATATAAATGAGGATGACTTGACTTGACACATGCTCTCACATGACGGGTGAGAAACAGGACTAAAGACAAGCTATGGAGTCAAGGAATCAAATATAATGCAATTTCATGTTTATGTCTTGCATGCGTGTTTCTTCTTCTTCTCAGAATTGTGAGATGTACACGACCAGTCAAACGTTTTGGATCTACGTAATTTTAAAAACAATCACGTTAAAAGGTCACGTGACGTACAGTATAAGGCGGAAGAACAGACCATTTCAAACACCCTTTACAAAAAATAAAAGGTAGAACAACGATGTCGGACGATTTTAAAGTTGGAAAAGTAAATGAGATTGAGTTTATCGCGCTACTCTACATTTCTGAACCAGAACACGCTTGACCTTTCACCGTCATTACGTAATGTGTGTCGCATCACAGATCGTGCCAGACCAGCATTAGTGGTTAAAAGTATATAAATGTTTATTTTGTTATAAGTGTCCGCTGGTTTGTCTAGATCAGACTCTTATTCCTCGGCTGGATCGTGTCGAGACTTTGAAGCTGCACTGAAACTCACATCTGGACCTTCGACCCGTTGGACCCCATTGAAGTCACTCTATGGAGAAACCCTGGAGTGTGTTCCTCAAAAACCTTCATTTCATTTCCACCGAAGAAAGAAACACATGAACATCTTGGATGACGTGGGGGCGAGTAAATTATAAAGAAATTTCAAAGTGAACTCATCCGTTAATGGCGCAGGATCTTCCGAATGGGGTCCCGAGTGCGTCAGGACATGCCGGGTCAAACTGGCCTTTCGGTTTTACAACCGTGAGTTTCAAGCCAGGTGTGAGGAGCCGTTTGAACCGCTGTGGCCGCGAGGGGGCCGGAGGGGGCAGATTTACGACCCTCTTGTGCTTAGAAAGGATCCCAGGTCAGGGATGTGTGACTTGTCCTGTTTTATATTGCACAGGAATCCTTGTTCAACCCTGAACTGTGAAACGAGAGCCACAACAGAGCGTCGGCGTGATGGATGGGTCTATTTCCAGGGTCGTCCTGAAACGCGGACAGATAGAGTCCTCATTTGAAGCGGCTCTTCTCAAGGGGTTTTGGGAAACCATTGGTATTTTTGGCTCAGGAGTTTGTACAAATGACTTCATTCACGTCCGTCAGTGTTTACAGGGTGTGGCGGTCGCTGACCTGAGGCTCGACACACTACAGCTCATTTAGTTTCGTTTTCCAGTACAAATATCTAAGGTCTTAAGATGATTTTAAAGAAATACTCTTCAAAATTAAAATTCTGTCATCATTTACTCGGCCTAAAGTTGTTTCAACCCTGTATGAGTTTCTATCTTCAGCTGAACACAGATGAAGATATTGTGGAGAATGTCGGTAATCAAACAGTTGATGGACCCCATTGACTTCCATAGTAGGAAAAAAATACAGTTACACTTTATTTTAAGGTGTCATTGTTACAGTGTAATTATATATTTAAGTACTGAGTAATATTAAGCAACAACATGTACTTACTATAGGGTTAGGGTAGGATTTGGTTGAGGGTTAGTTGCATGTTATCATGCATAATTTACTGTTGTTATTATTACGGCAAGTACATGTAACATGTAACAAGGACACTGTAAAATAAAGTGTTACCAAAAATACTATGAAAGTCAATGGGGTCCATCAACTGTTTGATTCCCGACATTCTTACAATATCTTCCATCCGAGTCCAGCAGAAGAAAGAAACTCATACAGGTTTGAAACAAGTAAATGATGACCTATTCCTTTAATAGAGATGCAGAATGACAAAGATCAAAAACATCTGCCAGTGGTGTCAGAAAAACCAATTCAAACTGAAAACCACTAGAACTTTTTCTCATTTTAAACACAACCTCACAAAAACACTGAGGAAGAGCAGCATGTATCAAGATGAATATATTGCTCGGTTTACTAACTAAATGAGACCAAAACTATGTTCCAGTGGTTGTTTGAGGCCTGTGAATGAAAGACGATGTGGTTGAAGTGACTCTTTACAGTTTCCGAAGCTGTGAATTCGTATAGAAGACCACAAATATAGCATTTCTGAAAACAATGATCCATTTTGACTCTCTTTTACATCCACACTGTAGTTTTTCAGTAGGCTACTCAACGTTTGTGATGCATGAAGAGCTAGTCAGGGGGTTTGTTTATCTTTCGGCGAGCCGCTAAAACCAGGGGGGCTCAATCCCCTCGTCCTCTTTGTTTCGGCAACACAAAGGGCTGTGCTGTGGTCCGGGTCCTGCTGGGTTTGCACCTCTGTGGCCTTGAACGCAACAATGGTGTTGTCCTCCAAAAAACCTCCATCCCATTACCAGCGCTTTTATTCAAGGCAGTGGTCGTAAAAAAGCTCAGTGAACAGTCGGCATCTATTATAGGCTTGCTATATTTGTAGGGTAGATTTTATGATTTTTGGAAATAAGGGATCGGGTTTAAGCTGCAGTTGTTGTCCTGTTTCTTTTCTCCATTCTGTCACTGATGGAGTTTTGGTTCCTTGCCACTGTCGCCTTTGGCTTGCTTAGTTGGGGACATTTAATTTAATATTTCATTGATCTCCTGCATTGACACCATTATATAAGAACTGAGCTGGACGATGACATCACGGTTATATCCAGAGCGGCTATATATATAAATGAACTAAATTAATAACTTATCACAATAAAAATGAAACATCACTGAACTTACTTAAGCTGGACTGTGACGATATTTTCTTCTGGAAACAAACTTTGTTGCATTATTTTCCTGTTATCTCTTTAAAACACTCTGTATTGTAAAAAGCGCTGTATAAATAAAGGTGACTAGCCTGTTTGGTACGACGAGATCATTGGCCAGTTAACCGAGCTGTTGAATCTGACACTTCTTTTGCACACCCCCGAGGGAAGTTTCCATTTCATGAGCACTAAGTTGTTGGTTTGTAGTGAAATGATTGAGGTAAGAACAAAGACCACCCTGGGTAGACGAATTGAGTTTCATAACTTCCTCCATCATCCTTCATTCAGGAAACCGGGAGCCTCGTCCTTCTGGACGGAGAACAAACTCTGAGCTCTTGTTTGTTTAAACAACAGGAAGGTCTTCACCTTTGGCACATTCCTCAGGAAATGAAGGCGAGATGAGGTAAACTGTCTTTCTAGGCAGGACACT
This sequence comes from Rhinichthys klamathensis goyatoka, assembly GCF_029890125.1. Classification (NCBI taxonomy): domain Eukaryota; kingdom Metazoa; phylum Chordata; class Actinopteri; order Cypriniformes; family Leuciscidae; genus Rhinichthys; species Rhinichthys klamathensis. Next base: position 557,366 of record NW_026606635.1, read on the forward strand.
GAGGGTTTTGGGGTCACTACTTGGGCGCATAAGGCGTTCATGAAGGGTGAATTTGGTTGCACTAATTTTCCAACTGTAGACATTTGTTTTTTTGTCAAAAAACCTTGTTCCTTTGGGTCTCCTGGTGGTTTGGTTGAACGGTTCTTTCATTCTGAGTTCAGATCCTAAAAGTAACTTCAGAATCAGCCTTCCTAGTGTTTCAATGCCAATGAAAGACAAAAAGTGTGTATTTCCCCAAACGGCACGCATGCTAAAAGCAAAACACCCATACAGAAGTGGATTGGCTCTGATAGGGACGGGCTTTTTGATTTTCATGGTAAACGCTCTGCAAGTAGCATGTGGAGTCTTTCAGGCATTGTGGTCTGGATCTGCTGACATCATTGTTGACTTGAGACGTAAAGGAGTGACGTTTGACTGAAACTCCAATTAATGCAACTCACTTCAGTTTTATCACTTTTGCTTAAAGAGCCACTTGAAAATAGATATATTTTTAGTGAAAATTATCTTTATTAGGAAAACTTTTTTTGCAGCCTGTTTGGGTGAATTTATAGCAATTCTGATTGAAATATTACAATATTTATGAATTATTTTCAATGCAAAAATGGATTTTCTCACTCGGTATTTTTGTCTCGTTTACCAGTTCAAATATCAAAACATTCTTAAATCAAATCATTTATTTGAGGTGCAAAATGACAGAAAGAAATGTGTAAATATTAGGCGAGTTTGTTTAAAACAGAAAACATATATCACTGGGTGGGGTCATATTTTTTTTTACTTAATTAAAAGGGAAAACTGGATTATTTTTCTGGCTGCACTGATATTTTATCTTATTTTAATCATAAATTCACTTAATCTTCATTATTTCTTAGAAGACAAGACTTAATGTCTAGTGCCATTGTTCTTCTCCAGTAAATGTATCTTGATTTAAGAATGTTTAGATATTTGTGCTGGAAAACAAGAAGTCAACGTTCAATATGAAATTTAACACTATTTTACATTTTATCCAATTTTTAGATTTTAAAACGAAATTCTAGCCTGTAAAAAAAGATTTGTTGATGTAAATAAAACGATTATTGTAAAAGGTTTTATTGTAGAAAATTCTTCAAAATTTTACATTTAATTCAATGTTATTTGATTGTATTTTTGTAAGTATTTGCTAGTAATTTCCGAGTGAACATTTAAAAGTAGATACTTTACTTTCAAAGTAAATCCTACACCAATTTCTTTCAGTGTATACGACCAGATTGTGTTATCGGTAACACTTTACAATAAGGTCCATTAGTTAATTAGTTAACATGAACTAAGAAAGAACAATAATTCTTCAGCATTTATTAATCTTAGTTAATATAAATTACAACATTTACTACTAAGTTATTAAAATCAAAGGTTGCATTTGTTAACATTAGTTAATGCACTTGAACTAACATGAACAATGAGCAGCTGTATTTTTATTAACTAACATTAACAAAGATTAATAAATACTGTAACATGTTTTGCTCATTGTTAGTTCATGTTAGTTATCTAATGAACCTTATTGTAAGGTGTTACCGTGTTATCAATATTGATGTGAGGATTGTATGTATAAGAGCATGAGTGTCCCAGTGCGTTTAGACCCAGGACAGTCGCTGGAGAAACCCGAGGAAGGGCTGGGTGAAACTGACCGCTGCTGTAAGTAATGTGAAGTGTGTTTGAAGTGAAGGGGGTTTGGTCTAGGAGCCCACGCTGAGGGCCGAGCTCGGGTTATCGGGGGAGTGGCTCCACAGGACTGCAGTAAATGGAAGAGCATCTGCTAGAGTTGATCTCCACATTCACACACACACACTACTGTACTCGTCCTGCGCCGTCGGCTCACACGCGTGACAACGTCTGCTTTGGATTTAGATGGGATGAGGCTCACACTGAGGACATGTAGTCAAGGAATCACGGGACGTTTGGAGAACACTGTTTGATTCGATTGTCTTGAAGACGTTGCTGAGCGAGCAGGTATGGTTTGAAACTGTGAAACATTTAAGTCTTTTCTGCAGGGGCTTTGAGTGCACATTTGACCTATATTTTGCTGTGTCACGTCCTACTTCTAGTTATATTTAGCTTTTCTAAACTTCTCAGTTAATTGTAGGTGGTGCAGCACAGATTTGAAGACTCTGCGTGTGTATAAAGGTCTGTTGAAAAGGAGAAAGGTGTCAGAGAGGTGTGTTGTGGGTAAATATCTGAAGCTTCTAGTCATCTGGCTCCAGCCGGTCAGAACGCAGGTGGTCTTTCTCTAATGTCTTCAGTCTGTTGGGACAAGCCTTGAAACCATTTGGTCCTGGAATAACACTCGAGTTCTTCAAAGTTTGGCCAAAAGTTTGGGAGGATCACCCAAACGCTCCGGAATGAGTCGACACTGCCTCCTTCCTGTTTATAATGTCTAGCATTCTCTGATATAACTTAAAGTTAAAAAAAGTTGTCTGATGACCCTAGACTTGTCACGGTCTTGGCATTAGGGCATCATAAATATATTTTCAGATAACAGTTGTATGTCTTTTGGAGGGTAGAAACTAGTAATCAGACTGATAACCATTTGCAATTGGTTGATTAACAAAAGTGGTTGATTCTAGTGACGATCTTGTCAATGCAGACTAAATATTTAATGTTTTACAATATTTTGTTAGGAAATTTTGGGTGAATGTAGAATTTTAAGTAGCCTGAATATTTTGAGTGTGAAATGGTGCTTTTTTAATATATATGTTGTGTACATCTATTTTGTGCACCATGTATAATATATCAGTGTTATTTTGGCTCTACTCTTGTGATCTGTTGACAACTAGTAAAAACAGATCTAATTATGTGCTCATATTAACTTTTGAGGGTTTTAGTTAAAGCTTTGAGGTAAGTTAAGTTCTAGTTTGGAGTTTGGACTTGTTTGTTTTAGAAGATTCAAAGATGCTTTTGTATTCAAGTGTTTTTGGAAGTGACATGTCATAACAAACGATTGTATTTGTTGGATTGAAGTTTTATTACTGGCTCAACAGCCGTGGAGGGAAACTCCTCATTTGTGGAGCGCAGGAATCGCTCACATCCTCTGCCAGTTCTGCTGTTCTTAACATTAAATCCATAGACAGAATTCCAGCACTGATTCAGGTCTGGACTGGGCCAAATCAAACAGGTCCTGACGGGCCGGACTAATGGAGCGCCATCGGTGCCAGTGGATCTGCTGAACATTTCCACATTTACTGGGCTTAATGAAGGCTTGTTTTTACACACACGCACTATTCTCATTAACCACATCATTTTTAATGCACCCATAATGAGTGTCATTCTGACTAATTTACCTGAGAAAAATTTAGTAGTTATGCAGTAAAGCCATGTTATGTTCAAAACAGTCACATTTACTGTCTCTCAAAGGTCAAATCTGTTGACTGAACTACTACTATACTCTAATTGAATCTGGTTTTACCCAGTTAACCCATGCTATTTCTGTGAGAATAGTTACCTCTCACATTTCCACACCAAAGTTGTGGATATGGGCTATTGAGTAAGATGTCATTTGTTTGGGTTGACCTGGTGTCCTCAGGACACTTATGCAAATTAATCTGTATGAGAGTTCATTTGCATGGTCATATCATTTTGATTAGCCACGTGAAGTTATGCATCATTTATTGTAGAAATAAAAATATGCAAAAAAATGCATTTATTCACTTTAAGTCTTCATGAAATTGGTCCTTTGCTATTCTGAGGGTCCATTACCATATGAGTCTCTGGTAGTTACCCTTGTGTGATCACCCGGGGTCCATCCCCTCCCCAGGCAACTCACCCCCACCCATATCTGCCCCCCACTGAGGGCCATTCAGGCCTCCCGTGGGTGGATCTAACAGATATGCATCTCAGACCTCCAAAGTCATGTTAACAAGCAGCTCTACAAGAGAGCCGGCTGTTAAACACTCGGGGCTCGAGGGCTTTTTCAGGGCGAGCTTTTTCAGACAGGAACTGCTTCGGTTCCCCGAGGTCCCTGCGATTCACTCAGAGCCACTCAATCGTAAAATAGCTGTTTATTTTCGATGAAACATTACTGCAGTTTCTCTTCACTTCAGTTGTTGATTAGATCTGGAGTCTCAGGAAGTGATGCTGATGGCATCTAAGACAGAAATTAGCATACTTAAGGAGACTGTTTAGGAGAAAGGGTGTTGCCTCTTTGAGCTCCTTTCCTGTGTCAGCAACTTCCTTTGAAGAAAATATCATATCCTAGTGGATTTTGCACCACCAGAACACATGTGTAACATGGCAGGGAATGTATCTCTTCTGATAGAATTACATAACCAGGCTAATGTTTGAGTAGTCTCTTACAGTAACTTCAATGGTTGTACTGAGAAGAGTTTGGGGTATTTGAACACCTAAAATTAAGTACTTTGGTGAAGAAGTCACAGTTTTAAACATTTTTAGCCTCTGTTGGAGTGGGTTTGTCAGGGAGCCTTTATGATTTCCACTGAGTTCAACCGAAGAGAATTTCAGGCCTGAACAAAAAGCTGTGTTGGGTCGTTTCAGTTGATCATCTATAGATGGGATTGTGATGGGTCGGGAACGATTGCATTTACTTCAACATCTCAAATGTGTATTGGCACATCAATTTAACTGCATTGCAATTAATTTACCCAGTGTTATCTGATAGTTGAGCATTCTGGTTATCTTTATCTGTGTTATTGTAAAACCTTTCACTACTGTTTTAAAGATGCATTTCTCTTTTTTTGTTGTTGTTGTTGACTTGGTTGAATAGTTCTAACATAGGAGATGAGTCATTTGAGTGCCTTTTCTTTTCAGTTTAATCAAAGTAGAATTGTTTGGACAATTAAGACCCCCCCACACACACACACACACACACACACACACACACACATTGTGGCATTACTTTTATGAAAAAATTCTCCTAATTCTCTCTATCCCACTACAATTAAAAAAAGTCAATTCATTCTCTTTAGTGTGAAATATGATCTGACATTTCTTGCCACTTTTTGTGAGCTTCACCCTTTCACCGTTGATGCACATATTCTGGATGCATCTTCCCGTTCCAGTCTAAATTGCTGTACATGTGAAACTAACACCTGTCATTGGGTTCATTCCATCCATCTCACCTGTTTTCATTCCAAAAACAGCAGCTCCAGAGATCAAAGCATCTGATGATGCCTCACTCAGCAGGACGTGATGCGGTATGGCAGGTTCTAAAACACTGTCCTCAACAAACAGCACAGGGGCTTGAAGAAAGACATGGTTTTCAAGCATTACCATATGGCTTTGTTATGCTTGGTGTCCTGAATGGACTTCAAAGGAGTGACAGGGAAGAACGCAAAAGATCTTGTCTTGAGAAGTTTCAGTCCTCTGTCCGTTTGAGCTGAAAGAGTTCTGAACAGTCTCAAGTAAACTGTTGTTGGGAAAAATCATATATGGCATGCATTAGTGCTCAACTTAACCAGAAGAGCGTCCCAATAGAAGGAAATGGAAAATACCAGAAAGCTTCCACGGTGATGATGAGTCGGGAAAATACATTAAAATAAATTGACTGTAAAAGAGTTAGGATGGTTGAAGTTTGGAGGGAATGTCCAACCACATCACGGCAAAACTCGGCACAATAGCAGTAACAATAAAACTGCCATCGTTTTATGAGCAGAATCTATTTAACAGGCCTCCACCCTGGGCTGGAAGTCACCATAACTGCCATGAAATGTTTTAGGACGCTGCATTATTCCAGTTGCGTTATTGTTCTCATCCCAATACAATGTATCTTACGAGGTGTTTTATCATGTGGTTTCGTGATCCATGACACACTGTACCCTCTTAACCACTTCAGGAGGTCTTTCTGATGAACCTCGAGAATTCGGGAAGTTTCCACGGTGCCGTGAGGCAGCTGGACATGGAGCCTAAGGTCAACAAGCTCACGTTCGGCTTCCAGCGGAGCTCCACCTCAGATGACGACTCGGGCTGTGCCTTGGAGGAATATGCTTGGGTGCCACCAGGACTTCGACCAGAGCAGGTAAACCAATCTCTATGGGCGTATGAAAGTCTAGAACTTATTGGAATATTGCCTCCACAACGTGAAGCATTTAACAGAGAACTTACATTAATGCTTATGTCAGAACAGTACCCATGTAAGGTAGGAAATGGTTAGAAGGCAGCATGAAGCCAAAATGGCAACATTATTTAGAAAGGGGAAAACCGCAATAACAAGCATGTTACATAATGCAAAGCAGTCGCATGTCTTCAGTTTCAGGGAAAGAATCTGGTCTGTAATGGCTAAATAGTATCATGCAGTTCAAGATGTGATATCTTAACAATGTGCAAGTTGTTATACAATAAATACACCAGATGTGATCTTTATTAAAATTCCAAACTGTCAATCATTCTGTCAGCAGAGCTAGTCATAGTCACTAAGATTTAGAGGACCTTACTGCATTTTTGCAGGCACAGCTAAACACTGTGAAGGAAGCACCCCACAGGCATTTTGGGAACAGGAAATGCTGCTTTTTATTTACAAACTACTTCATGGAAAATCTGCAAGTCATTATCTCAAGCTGCCAGACAAAAGGGCTTGAAATGATGAGGAAAAGCAGTTTGCTAACAGCCAAGCTCGCAGCCACAACTTTTTTTTTTTCCTGGCATTGTACGCAAAGGCGGTCCTCTCGTGCCTGGAGGCGCGCTGATGTGGCGCTGATTCCAGTCGGTGTCCCACACTTCCCCCAGCTGTCCTTAAGAGCACCCTTGAATAAAATCTGAAGTGATGGGTGAGGAAAAAGGTCTAAAGCAATTTGGAGACCCCTAAAATCCCAGTGCAGCTTTTGTGTTAAATACAAGAGCCAACTGTAATGCCTTTATAGCAGCCATTCTGTGAATTGCCCTGCAGATTATAGGTGATCATTGTGGGGAAGAACACAAACACTCAGGAATCGTGTTGTTCAAGTGCCTAAGGCTCAGTACCAGAGGTAATATCAGCTTGAAATGAGGGGTGATTTATGGTGCTGCTGATCATCAGGTCTAAATGCCATTCCAGTAGACTGACTCAACAGCAGCAGGACTCTCTTCATGCAGGAAAAGACAAGCACAGTTCAGCTATTTATCTGGGGGCTGTTACGACCAGCACTCATAAAGAGTTCCCACTCACAAGGCATAGGTCACAGTGTCATAGAAGCACAATAGAGTACAGTAAAAACCTTTCTTCAGCCCAAAACTGGTGGCTCAAGTTTCAGAAAAGGTCATTTAATGGAAATGGCAATGTTGATAGACACACAGGAGTGACTCAACCTGGTACACATGGCATTAACATTTGTCTCTGGAAATCTGATCACAAGTGCTCAGCTGAGAAAGGTTGATTTCATTGAGGGCAGGGTCTCTGATCTCGTGACCACCAACAACAACAAAAAACAACACATTTCTGATCGGATTACTTAAGATAGACATTGGGCTAGTGCTAGTCTAGTGTAACTGCTTTTTTGACTTTGTGCATATTCTACATGGAGTAACTGACCTGATCTGTCTCCATCTCATATCCAGGTCCAGCTCTACTTCTCTTGCCTACCTGAGGACAAAGTCCCTTATGTGAACAGCCCCGGGGAGAAATACCGCATCAAGCAGCTCCTGTACCAGCTACCTCCTCATGACAATGAGGTGAGTTTACAGAAACAAAGGGAATAGGACCTGCATCAGCAGCCATGAAAGCCCCTATTGTTTCCCCAGCATCGCTGCAGTCCAAAATGCCCACGCATCACATTTCAAAACCCCTTCAAATAGCTTTTTAACTGCAACGTGGTGTGGGTGTTTTTAGCTTCATGGGTTTAGAGCTTGACCACATTCCCTGCCATCACAGAAAGAAGCTTTGTCACTTCATATCTATGTGGGTGCTTGTACAATGAGACTTTTGAGCTGAAGATTAAATGATGCTGCTTGGGGAGACTCGATCTGACTCGATCTGAGACATTGCTCAGGGTCACAAATTATTTTAAGGATCACAACTTGTTAAAAAACATGCATAGTTTGTGTTTTTTAGTGTGTGACTTAATTTTGCTATTTAAATCAAGAGATGTTCCATTTACCTGTGTTAAGGTATCCCAAAACTAAAGTGCTCAGCAATTTGACTAAGAGATGGTTTAAGCAAAATTTCCAGGCCATCTATAAGGGAGCCTACACACAAGAGTTTGCACTGTATCAGCTAAGGCTTGGATTTTAATGGGGATGAGCATAGAAGGTTTGCCAAACTGACGCACCATCATGCAAAGTTGAGAAAATGGTATCTTTTGCAGCAGTGCACTCTGATGTAGATTTTCGTTGGATGCAGATGTGCTTTTGTAAACCAAATTTGCTGTATTCCTGGTTGTCTTTCCACTCAAAACACATTGCATGCATTTGTATTTGTCAAACTCTCCTTCAATGCTTTCTCTAGCATGTAAGCACATTAAAAGGAACACTTCCTTTGCTCAAAAGACCCTGCATGTGGTCCACAAGGACTTCTTTCTTAATAGTTTGACAGCAAACACGTTTTTAATGTCCCCCTCAGGTGCGATACTGCCAGTCTCTCAGTGAAGAAGAGAAGAAGGAGCTTCACATGTTTAGCGTGCAGAGAAAGAAAGAGGCCCTCGGGCGAGGAACTCTAAGACTGCTGCCAAGGACGATGCTTCATGCCATGTGTGAACACGTAGGTGTTTAAACTAAGCGTATTGCGATGCAAGAAGTGACTGTTTGAAGCTGATTGTTTTATTTAAACTCTTGCCTCTTCAGTGTGGAGAGAACGTCAGTGGAGGGGAGATGGTGGTGTTCGCTTCACGAGCGGGACCTAGTCAGTGTTGGCACCCATCGTGCTTCACATGTTCCACCTGCAATGAGCTCCTGGTTGATCTCATTTACTTCTACCAGGATGGGAAGGTCCACTGTGGACGGCATCATGCTGAATTGCTAAAGCCACGCTGTTCCTCCTGTGATGAGGTGAGTTTAGTTTTTCAAAAAACACACTCATTGTATTGTGCATGAAACAAGGCATGTTATATCATGGATGCTCTTATTCATTTATTGATGTCCTCACAGATTATTTTTGCGGACGAGTGCACAGAGGCAGAGGGTCGTCACTGGCATATGAAGCACTTTTCCTGCTTTGAATGCGAGACCATCCTGGGTGGTCAACGGTACATCATGAAGGATGGTCGGCCCTTCTGCTGCGGTTGCTTTGAGTCTCTGCACGCGGAATACTGTGAGGCCTGCGCCGAACACATTGGTAAGCCCAAATGTGTCTCTCTGATGTCTTAACGTCATTTACCACAAACCACGTTTCGCCTGCAAGAAGCTGACCTTTAACTCCTGTTTATTTTCTTCTAGGGGTGGACCATGCCCAAATGACGTATGATGGCCTTCACTGGCACGCCACAGATGCTTGTTTTAGCTGTGCTCAGTGCAAGAGCTCCTTGCTTGGTTGTCCCTTTTTACCCAGACAAGGCAGGATCTACTGTTCCAAGACCTGCAGTCTAGGGGAGGACGTCCACGCCTCGGATTCTTCCGATTCTGCCTTCCAGTCCGCAAGATCTCGGGAATCACGGCGCAGTGTGAAGATGGGACAAAGCAGCCGCTCCGCAGACCAATGTCGACAGTCTCTTCTCTTTTCACCTGCAGGCAATTACAAGTTCCCCGGACTCTCAGGAAACGCTGACGACACCTTGTCCAACAAGCTGTCACAGCTAAGCTTTGCAGACAACCACTTCTGGAGGAACAGGGAGGAGCAGGAAGATCCCGAGGACCACGAGGAATGGGCCGAGCATGAGGACTACATGACCCAGCTCCTTCTCAAGTTTGGTGAACATGGAATGTTCCAGCAGCCGGAGGACACTAGGCCAAACAACCTCTGGATGACTGACTCTGATGCCAAAAACAAGGCTGAGACAAGGATGCCAGGCAGTGGTGGGAATGGCAGTCTGGCCAGTAAAAAGTACAAGGCAGACATGTACTGGGCACAGTCCCAGGATGGACTAGGTGACTCTGCGTATGGGAGTCACCCTGGACCTGCAAGCAGCAGAAAGCTCCAGGAGCTCGATTTGGAGCATGGAGCCAGCTTTAAGCTTGAAGACAAACAGTGGTTTAATGACTCATTGGAATGCATCACAGATGAACTTAAACAAGCAGAGCAGAACATCAGAGACTCGATGGACTCCTTGGCGCTCTCCAACATCACAGGTGAGACTAAAGGATTGATGTGCAAGTGATATTTGCTGAGTGCAAAGTATGTGAGGCAATTGGGGGGAAATCTAAGGAATGGATGTAGATATATATAGTAAACCATGTTCAATGTAGGCAAAAAGTTAAGCGTGTAATTTTGGTGGCAAACTGGAATCTGTTAAGCCTTTTGTAGAATTTTGCATTTTTGGTAGTCTGGGATTTGGTCATTGAAAATCAGGCACACCATGGCATTTAAATTTCTACTTCTAGAGTATTAAATGTAATTTTTTGCACTGCTGTATAGTATAATTTGAACTTCTGTGATCCTTTCAGGCGCTTCAGTTGATGGGGATATAAAAGAGAAACAGTTGCTCTACTCGTTACAACAGTTCTCTGAGCTTGAACACTGTGAGAACACCAGCAACATGGGGACGCTGAATTCATCAGTGCTGCACAGAAGCACAAACTCCCTGAAGAGCCTGACCTCCGAGCTTGAGCGTGTGGCGGTCATTGAAGAGGAGGACCAGGAGCAGGTGGTCCCGCTCCCGGAGGAGAGGCCCAAACCACCTCACTTATCTGTCTTAAGAAGGTCCAAGTCCCAGTCCAAACCTCAGCAGGTAAAGTTCTCAGATGATGTTATAGATAACGGACGATATGATGGCCTGGAGGTGCGGCAGCCTCCCATGAGTGAACGTACTCGCAGACGAGCATACCACTTCGATGAGCAAGATCAGCAGCGCCACCGGCATCACCACAGGCGAAGGAGTCGTAAGTCTCGTTCGGACAATGCACTTCACTTGTTGCCCAAAGAAAAGGCCCGTATGTGCTTTAAGGAGGACCGCCGCCAGCACGAGCCGGGTCCGAACGCTCACTACAGACAGCCTCCCTATGCCCACGCTGACTCTGAATACGGTTTGCAAAGCCAGGGGGCAGAGAGATTTTTACGTCTTTGTGGGGACGAAGATGACTGGTGCTCTACCTGTTCGTCTTCATCATCTGAATCAGAGGAGGAAGGCTTTTTCCTGGGCCAGCCTATTCCACAACCAAGACAACCTCGGTACCAATATTACGCTGATGAACTTCCCATTGGCACAAGGACAAAGTCCAAACAGAAGAGAGGACGAAAGGACAAAAACTGTATAATTTCATAGAATTGGCAAGGAAGTTTGAAACAGTTGATCTGCATCTTAATACGTCTTTTATCAAATGCCGTTATGGAACTTGCTTTAAGCTTTTATTTTGAATCTTGTTCCACATGGCAGAGGTTTCTCTGTCAGGACATATTGCAGTGGTCTTGCCATACAGTGATGTTGTTGGCCAACGCAGTATTTAAAACCATGCTTACTTGCTGCAATAATGCATATTAGGTGATAAGTGATTATAGTCTTTGAAAGAACCAGAAGAATATAATATTTATAAAGCCGCTTTTTTTAGAGACTAATGGAGAGAATAATTTAACTTTGCAAAAATGAATGTGTATATATTGTAAAATGTTGAGTTAAAGCTAATATTTTTATATCCCTGAGTTTCAAAAAGATTTTCTAAAAAGAATGTTACTGAAAAAATACTAAAGAACAAAGGTTTGCAGCGACTCCACTTTTGTTAATCAGGGTTTTAAAAATAAATATGTAATGCCACGGTCAGCAATTCTGCTCAATTTGTACTAAAACATTGTACATTACGTATTATCCAAAGCCTATTTGAGTGTCATTTTATTAATGGGTCATACAGACAGATCACTGTAATCTGTATAAATGCAAACTGGAACGCAAGGCTAATAATAAAAAAAATGAGATATATATAAATATATATACATGCACATTTTGTGTTTACTATATCTTTAAAGTCCACATTAATCCTTTCTGTAGTCGAGTCTGGGATATGCAGGACGTGTTCTTGTATTCCGTCTGCATTATTGTCTTATTGTGGATCTATCAACACATGGAGATTGACATTTTTGACCATTGCATCACATCTGTTTTTTTATTGGCTTGTATCATGAGTGCCACTTTTAAATATCTAACAAATATTTGAGCTATACACACTCTAAACTTATATATACTGTGACAAAGGTAAGCTAAAAAATACTGTTAAAAACAAACACTGAGGAAATAACAACACTTTAATGGCAAACATGTTGCTTTCTTAAACATTCTTTTCAAAACTGTATCAAGAAACAGCAAAACTGGAGATGAAAACATGAGAAGTAGAACTAAATTGCTAAAAAAGTATGAGTAGTATTTGGAAATCAGCACGTGGATAGTTCAATACAATAAAAACACGTGAACTATTGTTGCACATTAAAAGGAGAACGTGAACTGTTAATTAAAAGCTTAACAAATGGGCTTAAGACATGTAGCTGTGCTGAATAACATGTCAACTAGGTTGGTAAAAAACAGGTTTCTTTATCAGGTTCTGGATCATGGTTAGGTTTGCCTGGTTTATTTAGCTTTGAGCAATGCATTCACCTCAGAGATGAACTGGCTGAGGTTTCCCAAGCATTTCTCCCTGATGTCAACCAGGTTCTGTGTCAGCGCTGTCAGGAGCTTCTGTTCCAGAGTTGGGTCTTTGGATATGAGCATCTTCACCACCATTCCCAAAGTCTCGCAGTCCTGTTTGTACAACTGGGAAAAGACGAACAGCTGTTGGACTCATCTGAGCTCTTAACACAAAGTGAGGTACTTTAAAAAAGAGAAAGCAGATTATTACTTGTCTGGAGTATTAGTCGGGTCTGGATCGTTTCTACGATAGACCTGCACAGAATCAGCATATTTTCTAAGCTGATTGTGGTTGAAAATCAGTGGGATTCTTTGGAATAGATTTAAATATGGGAACATTTGGGAAATTTAGAGAGCTTTCTGGGAAATTCATTGGTTGCGTGTTCTGTGCAAGTCTATAAAGACGAATGTGAATTTAGCTGATCTATGAAAACGATAAACAGGACAAACTGTTTGTTGGCGGGTGATGACGTGTCTCTGGTTTCTCTAACATTAGCATTGCTTTTAAAGAGCTTGACAAAGCAGTCTCTCTGTGTACTAAACGACACTTTGACCTCCAGCGAGTAAGTCATTTGGCTGTAAACTTAACAGCCGTGCGTTTGGAGGCCAGAGACTATGGGAAAAGGTCCAGCAACAGGTGTGTGACAGTGTGTTTGCATGGAGACCTAAAGGCAGGAGAAGTGTTGGAGCTAGTTAGAACTGCAAAGTTATTTCACACCAGAGTTTAAAGGCCAACAAATTCTCCCTGAGTTTAAAGACGTGCAAAAATGGTGCTTAAAAGGTTTATTATGCCCTGCAAATGTCCCGAGTGTGACGTCCAAGACCAGCGGACGAGGTGCGATCGGCTTTTATGTGATCTGTGCTGTAGGAAAGGCCTGGAGTTCATGCACATAAATGCACATTAACACATCCTTTCAGGCTTTAAAGGAACGGTTCGGTTTAGCTCTATCAACAGCATAACTTCGACTCGTCTCTTGATTTAAATATGTGAATATTGTTCAGAATCACTTGCTTGCCTGTGTAAAGTTAGAGACCATACTTCATCTTCAACTAAGCTGGTAAACATGCCCACATTCATCTATTAAACACTGTTATATGAGTAGACTACATTCACAGGAATTGCCAACACGATCTCATGGCAATTCAAAACTTTTTTACGCTTTGGTGAACTGGTGGCCACTTTAGATGATTTCATATGATCTCATTTTTGTACAAATTTTATGATCTGCTCACACCCCATTAGTAGTTTGGCTAAATTAGCTAGCGCCCCCCTAAAATTTTTTTTTATATATTTTTGCATATTCGCATAATTTAAATTGATATGAAATCACCACCTTGTAAAATACATCAAAATTACATTACCAGCAATAAAGTGCACTACGAAAAACATTTTTTTCTTAGTCTTTTTGTCTTGTTTCCCAGCACAAATATCTAAACATTCATCAAGATACATTTACTGGAGAAGAACAATGACTGAAGATTTTAAGTCTTGTTTCTGAGTTTGTGTGTAAAACAAGAACAGATATCTGCCAATGGAGTCATAAAAAAAAACTTGTTTTCCCTTTGAATTAAGTTCATATGTCTGTTCATATTTTAAGTTTAAACTTGCTGTTTTTTGATGATTTTCCTTCATGTCTTCAGTCATTTAGCCTCTTCTCCAGTAAATGTTTTCCAGTACACATTCTCAAATCAAGAAACAAGACAAAAATATCATTTTTTTGCGGTGTAGTCCCACCACTAAAAGAGCAATTTAGACACTTTACAGCTAAAAATATCAAATAAAAGAGAGAAAACGAAGGGCTGAGTGGTAATTATGTCCTGAAATGCTGTTGAGCTGAACTTATATTGAATGCGAAATCATCTTTTAACAGTAAAAAAGTATGAGCGCTTCTTTATTGTAAAAGATCCAGAGAAAAGCATAAAATTACAAGGTCCGATGGGTTAATCCTCCATTTTTTTCTTTGCCCTACATCATAAAGCATCCGCAGATTTGAGCCACATCTCAGAAACTGCTTTATAATCAAGAGCTTTGGGGTCTAGAGATGAATTATTCCCCACAATCCCCCTGGAGCTCTTCTGACATCTGAGCTCGAGCCAGTCAACGATATTCCCTCTGAGAAAGAAGATAAACCGGAGAAAACGTTCACATTTATATGGCAGCATTAGAGGAAGGGTGACTGGTTATTTTTGCTGGAAACTCTACCCCAGTTTTTAATGATAATTCCTAGAGAGAGAGAGAGGATCTGTCTATTTGAACACAAAACTATAGATGTAAATAAACGAGAAAAGGAAGTGAGGAGGATAGACATAAACCTGCTCTGGTACACAAACTCCTCTAAGATGGAGGTTTAGGTTCAAAGGTTAAGTCTAATCAGAGCCGCTCAGGACCGGAAATGGCCATTTATTCAGCGTTTAGGTTGTGAGGACTCTGTGTTTGAGTTAATCTGAGCGAGAGGAAAAGCAGAAGCGCTCAGATTACTGAAGTGGGTTCATCAGGGGACGAGGTCTGGTTCCTCTTATCCGCAGCGTTTACTCGCTCAGGTCCAGTTTAGAAACAGCGCAGAGATTGGAGGAGTTCTGGGCTCACTCAGAGATGGGACAAGACGAACAAGACATGACAGGAAAACCAAAGATATTCAGGTTTGAGACCAATTATCTTAAGCTATCCACCTTATTTTTAACGTAAAAGTGAATGCGGTCATTTTTAGCTTGAATGTTCAAGGCTTAACAGTGCATTATGCTGCTCGATATTGGTATTTGTTATCATTATTTTAATTCACTATCATAATCATAAACACTGGTTTGTAGCACAAAGCACTTTATTTTTATGCTCCCCAACTATCAGTAACTTTGCAACAACATGTCGACTAGCTGTCATTAGAGTATTAGTAGTAGGGTTGGGTATCGTTTGAATCTGAACGATTCTGCTTATCGATTCCTAATTTCGATTCCAATAAGGTAAAAAAAAGATATATTTAATTCACATTTAGTCTATTGCAGAATATTTAATTGTAGCTGAATATCATGAACAGAAACCAACAGGTTAAAGAACACTTACACAAGAAGCATTTGCCTGAGGCTTAAAAAGACCATAGAAGAACAACTAGCCGAACTAATATACATCTCAAGCATTATTAAAGACAAGTCAACACTAAATAACAAATAAGCAATCGCTCAATTAAATACAACTGAACAAAGATACGATTGAAGTAAACTGTGTTTTAAGATTTTCAGGTGTTCAGGTTCAGAAACTGTAATCAAATGTAAAATAACACTGCAGTTTTTTCAATAAAATATACATTACAAATATAGTTACAGAAGTTATTCAGTGAAGAACAGCGAGCGTGATTTGTCTTGTTGTTATAGAAACGCAGCAGGAATATTAGTGCTGTCACTTTAAGAGTTGCCCAATATCGTTACACGCGTAAAGTCATACTGAAACCCTCACAAATAAATCGATAAGAGGAATAGACATTTTTATTTTATAACAAGTATACGATTCCAGAATTGGAATCGAAATTCGATTCCCAACCCCACTAACAGCCTACTGATACTCTAATGAGAGTTAGTTGACATGTAGTTGCAAACTTGCTTATAGTTAGTAGAATGCTAAAGTGGACTATTTAAATAAACCGTACGTTAGACACACACACACACACACACAGTCTCTATGAAGCCCCTCCCTCTGAAAAGCACACTGTGCTCTGATTGGTCGGCTGGAGCAGTGTGTTGTGATTGGTCGAGCACTGAGTGTGTTTGGGAAATGCCCCGCCCCTTTCTATAACCGCCAGTTTAACACACTACTAACTAACTCAACCAGGCCCCGCCCCTTTATTCTGCGCATGGATTATTATAATGAGGAATATTGTGACAATGGAGGCGTTTCAGGAGTTCAGAAACAGACACTGATATAGAGAAGAACTGGAGTTTTCTCATGCTCAAACATTAACATTACACACTAAAGACAGATGAAGATGTGAAAAAGAAGAATAGGTCCTCTTTAACAATTTAGTTATCTAAGCAAACATCTCTCACTAACCCAAGAGGACGTATGGTTACTTGTCTCGACTTGGTTAAACGCTGGAGATTCCCACAAGTGCGTAATGAGCAGGTTTCCACCCGTCTGCCAGTCCAGCTTCAGACTCGATTAGAGGACGTGTGTTCTGGAGCCGGTGGCGATGTCTGAAGAGTTATGATGACACTTCCCAGATCCCAACGCAAATCCAGAGAGTTTCGGTGTTCTGGCACACGACCGCATTCAAACGCCGAATCCGGCTCCGTTCTCAGAGCTTAAAGAGCGTCGGGAGGGTTAATGTCTCGCTCGCAAACTAGCCTTGTAATCGTGTGTGTGTGTGTGTGTGTGTGTGTGTGTGTGTGTGTGTGTGAGCGGCCTGCTGTCAGAGCTCTAGAATCAGAGACTGGCACATGTACACTATCAGTCAAAAGTTTTGGATCTGTAAGATTTTTAATGTTTCTGTATGTTTAATCAAATAAACACAGCCTTGGTGAGCGGAAGAGACTTCTTTTAAAACCATTAAAAATCGTACCGATTCAAAACTTGTGACTGGTAGTGTGTGTGACCCTGATGTTTCATCTGTACTCGTCTTCATCATGTTTCCACAGCTCTCTCTCCTCGAATGTGTGACATCGATTGTATTTTCACCCAAATGACATCATTCTCTGTCTCTTCAAAACAGCCGAATCCCCAGTGATAATAAACACTCAACTCAAATTACAATCATTTCTTGGGGCATTACAGGATCTTGTAAACCACAAAGTAAAGCCACAAGTAATTATAATAAAACAATGACATAAAAAAGAAAACAAAAGCTTGTGTTCGCGAGGAACAGAGGAAGTTCTCCACCCCAGAGAGGATCTGTATTTATAGTGCTGATATTTACCAGTGAATGCTGGGAAGGTTTGCTAAAGGGAGGAAAGGTTTGACCCCGGTGCGCTTGTGTTTGGTGTGGACGAGTTTGCGTTGTTTCAACCCCGATCGGAGGGAGAGAAGACGTGATGTGAAGGTCTGATAACAGGACCACACAAACAGGAGACCCAACTGTACAACACACTGGGAAAGCAATGGTCTGTAACACATTACAAATAAAACACACAACTGTGGCAGCGAGTGAAGCGTCGTGCTCGAACACACACTCCACACAAGCGGAGGTCTGTTGCAATCACTGAGCGGGGGGCAATTATTCCAGGGCTGGAACACATTAGGGAATATTAGGAGGCATTTGTTCACTGAGGGTCTAATAGGTCCGGGTGGATGTGTTTCGTTGAGGGCGATTGGAGTGATGGATGAAGGCTGAGCAAATCATTCCCAGCTCACCAAATGTAGTGTTTTACAGTCAAAACAAACATTATTCAGATATCATTTTTGATATTTTCTACTAGTGTGTTCAGGACACTATAGTTCATTTATGTAAGTGAGAGAGCAAAATAAAGTAAACTGTGACATACACAAATATTCTTCATACAGTGACTACCAGTAACATTTATAAATTTGGGACCAAAAAATATTGATCATGTTTTCTTCAGTGTGTTTTCTGTAATTGCTAATGCTCTTTTTACACACAGACTGCACAACATGAAGCATGTTCACTGGTCACTGGTTGAGCTAAACTGGTATTATCTAATTGTGTAGTTAAATTTAACAGCTGACAGATATTCAACATAATTCATGTGTGAGAGTCTAACAGAAGGACGGACAAAACCAGTCAAATATCCACTGATCTGATCATATTTTATTACCATTTTCTAAACTATAGCGAATAAACTGTGATAATGTGAGAAGTGTTGAAGGTGTCTGAATGTATTTTGGTTTGACTGTAGCTCACTTTTAGTTATCTGTCTTCGAAGCTCAAAAGGAAAGTGAGGTAAAGCTGGCGAACGCACCTTCTCGATGTCCCGAGCTCTGTTTGTGATGGCCTGAGCACACTGTTCTTCCACTGTCGGTTCCTCCGGCTCTCCACCCAAACCGGGAATCACATCCAGGTCGGAAAAAAAGATCTGCAACAGAGGAGATTTATTCCATTGAACATGGTAAACTCTGATAAACAGCTGTGTTGTGGATTCTAGGATGTTTAATGAAAAAATAATGCTCTTCCTCAGTATTTTTGTCTTGTTTTCCAGTCCAGGTTTGGTTACGCTTAGACATTGCGTTTAGCAGCTATAGGTCAACTCATAAAAATGGCCATCCTTAATTAGTGTATAACTTTGCAATGCTTTGACTATTCAAAATTCTTTTGATAGCTTTCTGCCAGCGCTGTCCTTGGCTGATGCGTGCCAATTTTGGGGAAGATCGGACCAACGACCTAGGCAGAGTTGTGTAACGCCACATCACAGGTTCTTCAGTTTCTAGTTTGTTAGAAGCACCAGCACATGAAGGTTTATAACAAACTGAACAAACAAGTGTATTCTATGGCAAAGATTGTTTCAGTCACTCAGTATGTATTTTAATAATGTTAAAATGGTGTAATATGTATGAATTTCATTGTTTACTGCATTTGGTTGCGAGTGCAGTGCGTTTGCTGAGAGACTCCGCCCACACGCTCTTCTGATTGGCAGTGATTTTTTTTGACTGAATTAGTTGGGAGTAGAGAAAGACTCCGCCCACACGGTCTTCTGATTGGCTGTGATTTTGAATTGATTTGGTTGCGAGTGCAGAGAGACTCCGCCCACACTCTCTTCTGATTGGCTGTGATTTTGGATTGATTTCCTTGCGAGTTGAGAGACTCCGCCCACACTCTTCTGATTGGCAGTGATTTTGGATTGATTTGGTTGGGAGTGCAGAGACTCCGCCCACACTCTCTTCTGATTGGCTGTGATTGTAGATTGAATTGGTTGCGAGTGCAGAGACTCCGCCCAACTCTCTTCTGATTGGCTGTGATTTTGGATTGATTTGGTTGCGAGTGCAGAGAGACTCCGCCCACACTCTCTTCTGATTGGCTGTGATTTTGGATTGATTTGCTTGCGAGTACAGAGAGACTCCGCCCACACTCTTCTGATTGGCTGTAATTTTGGATTGATTTGGTTGCGAGTGCAGAGAGACTCCGCCCACACTCTCTTCTGATTGGCTGTGATTGTAGATTGAATTGGTTGCGAGTGCAGAGACTCCGCCCAACTCTCTTCTGATTGGCTGTGATTTTGGATTAAATTGTTACGAGTGCAGTGTGCTTACAGAGAGACTCCGCCCACACTCTTCTGATTGGCTGTGATTGTAGATTGAATTGGTTGCGAGTGCAGAGACTCCGCCCACACTCTCTTCTGATTGGCTGTGATTTTGGATTGATTTGGTTGCGAGTGTAGAGAGACTCCGCCCACACTCTCTTCTGATTGGCTGTGATTGTAGATTGAATTGGTTGCGAGTGCAGTGCATTTGCAGAGAGACTCCGCCCACACACTCTTCTGATTGGCTGTGATTTTGGATTGAATTGTTACGAGTGCAGTGTGCTTACAGAGAGACTCCGCCCACACACTCTTCTGATTGGCTGTGATTTTGGATTGAATTGTTACGAGTGCAGTGTGCTTACAGAGAGACTCCGCCCACACACTCTTCTGATTGGCTGTGATTTATGATCGATTTGGTTGCGAGTGCAGTGCGCTTGCAGAGAGACTCCGCATCTGGTTACGCGACTGGTTAGGACACGGTGGAAGTTGATTACAGTGATAACAGAACTGTTGCGGCTCATATGTCTGAACAGAAGCGAGCGATACCTTGCTGGCTGATGCAGAAGCGTGGGGAGACTCTTCTGTGGATCCTCCAGAGAGATCCCTGGATGGCCCGAGTTTCTCTGCAGTGAGACAGTGAAGAACATCAGGAGAAACAGTTGCTCTTAAAACTGCTAGTCTTTAAATGTCAAACTGAGCAGAAAAGGAAAAAGAATCCGTCATATAAACAATATCAGAGCCATCCTTGTATAAATGAACTGTCAAACATCATCCGCGTCAGAGAAGCGTGTTTATGTTTGAGATGTGTCTCTACAGGCACCCGTACGTCTACAAACAACAAACATGACGGCGCAAAGAAAGTGCAATCCGATTCCAGGGGTTTCCAACTGAAAAGCATGATGCTTATTTCTGTTTTTAATTTACGTTTTAATTTGATTGAATAGAATGCAATTATAAAAAATGTTTTATAGAGTCTTGCTTCTGACTCAAGCTGAGCGCTGGAAGACAGGCAGCGTTTGGGAAACCTGTTTGGAAGCAGTGGTTATTGTAGCTCAAATCATTCAAAAATATCAGATATTAAAGTCATGAATTTATTTGTCCACACACGCAAAATGTTTTAACGTGCCTAATTAGAAACAGCAAATTCATCTCCATTAAATTACTACTGAATATTTATTTGATAATTTGGGGTGATCAAAACTTTTAACTTAATTTTAAGTTTTATTATTTTAAGTATTGTAAGTATTATTTTAGTTGGAAAGGTACACATTCTTAATAGTAAAGATTAAAGTTTATATACATTTAAAGCATATTATATTGTATTTGAAACATTATCTGTTAGAAACTATTTAAAGAGTTCAATTAGGTAGAAAATAGGGTTGTTTGTTTTTTCCACTGTAATAATAAGTAAGTTATTAATTACCTCTCTTTTATTTGTAAGCCTAAATGCTCAGGTAATGATTGTAGCTCACCTCTGAAATTTGAAGAAAGTTTTATATTTAATTATATCATTTAAATCTATTTAGTTCTTTTTACTTTATTTTATAATTAAATCTATTTAATTTATTTAAATTAAAATTTAAGTTTTATGTTTATTTATTTCTGGAATAGAAAAATGTTTGTATGTGTGTATATATATATATTATTTTTTAATTCATTCATTTTTTATATATAATCAGCAGTATTCATATTCAATATTTTTTTGTCTCCACACTGTAATAAATAAATAAATAATTTTTTTTTAAAATTGCATAACTTTTATTTGTAAGCCTAAATGCTCAGGTAAGCTCTACTCTGTTTAATATTTTTAGTTATTTAATTGGTATATTTTTCTATTTATATATATATACTGTATATCTCCACATGCTAACATGATGTTTTTTTTTATCCGGACCTGCATCCCAGCACAATCCCGACGTCTGTGGACATTCCCTGCTTTCATGTGTGCGTTAATGAGCGTCGCGGTCGGGCAGAAGAAACGGCTTCTGTTGGCTCAGGTTTTATTGTGTCTGTAAAAGTGAGGCGACACATTCCTCCTGTATGAGTGATGATGATGGGAACAAAACACAGGCCTGTTGTGAGCCGACCCTCTTAACACCAAATAAATAATGACTTTAAAGTTCACAGGCTAAAAAAAGACCCTTAACTGGGACGTCCTGTGACTGGACACGTCCAATTAAACCAACTAACCTGAAGACCTGAAGCTGCACGAATGAGAAAGAGCCCAAATATTCTACAAATCATAAATGTGTCCAGATACTTCGGTTTAAGTTCATCTGTTTCAACAGGGATATCAATGTATATGAACATTTTTATTTTTTATTTTTGGTTATTAATTAAACAAATTAAACAACAAAATTGACAAATGTCGCCTCTGCAATTAGTTGAAATAAAATATGTGTTTTATTTTATTTCAGTTGGCATTTTTCCAAGTAACAAAAAAAAGTGTTTTTAATGGGTTTTAATTTTAGTGAATGATAATAACCTTGATCTGGAAAAGGATTTATAAACTTCCTAAAAACGTCTGGTAGTGTTCTGATAGAAAGGCAAGCGACAGAAAAGCTTAGTGAAAAAATTTGTGAATCTGAGTCATTTAAACCTGTGAAGAGGATTATAGTGTAGTGACAGGTGAGTTATAAGCTGACCTGGTTGGTTCTCGGGGCGAGTGGCGCTGGTGTTCAGCTGGTGTTTGGGGACTCGGGCCGATCTGGATCTGACACCATCACTATCAGCCCTGATCACACAACAAGAGTTCTGTCAGCACCACTATTGTCAAATACGATTGACAATTAGCATACAGTTTGGATTGGTGGTCTGGTTCTGTTCTGGGCAGCCTAGCATGGATAAGAGCAGGAGAGCAGCAATAACCCCCCTTAGGGTGAACAGAACAGAACCAACATCAATGTATTGCAGAAATCATTAAAGGGGTCATATAATGGTACATGCACTTTTACAAGTTGATTGTACTGAAATGTGTGTTGGCAGTGCCTGTACACAACCATCATATAATGATAAAAATCCATCCAGTGTTTTTGTTTTAATCTCCTTATATGTTTTCCCCTGCCTCAAATTGAGCCGTTCGTTTTTGTGACGTCAATAAAACGGACGCCCCTCCCACGATTGTTGATTGACAGCCGGGTTTCAACACAGACCCGCCTTGCTCGTCCTGTCAATCATAGTCTGCGCGGTGCGGACCGGACCGGCGTGGTCATTGTTGATATGCTGGAGCACTGTCTATGAGCAGAATGGCGTCTAAGCCATTGTGGTGTTCTGTTCTTGGGTGTAATAACGAACACAGTCATTTTAATGTTCCTAAATCCGAACCGCTGAAGACGCAGTGGCTGAGTTTGTTTTCGAAGGGAATATTCCCCACGAGCAACGTCAATGCTTTCATATTTGCGCGAATCATTTCACACACCAGACTGCTTATAAACGAGGAGGGTCAGTATAAAGCTGGTTTTGCTAAGAAGTACCAACTATTCGTGTTCCTGCTGAACCTCCAAAATAACTGAAGTGAGTGTATCATTTTATTAATCTTTAATATTTATATTAATCTTTGCAAATCGCTAGATGCACGCTTCACAATGAATGCGTCTAAGGTTTACACTCAGGGTACATTACGGCATGTTTTCTATGTACGATGTTCTCAATATAATTCCCACGGGTTCAGGCCGCCCAGCTCCTCCCCAAAATGACCATCCATGATGACGTCGAGGCATATTTGCAGATGTTCGAGAATACTGCTGTAACAGAAGGGTGGGATCCGGATGACTGGGCTCGCGCACTCGCCCCTCTTCTCACTGGTGAAGCCCAGCGCGCCTTCTTCAGCCTCCCCACAGCAACTGCAGAAAGGTATGAGGATGTAAAAAGGGAAATTTTGGCTAGAGTGGGGTTATCTCCAGTGTGTGCAGCCCAGTGCTTCCATGACTGGTCGTATCAGCCCCGGCGCCCCGCAAGTACTCAAGCAGCCGAACTGTCTCGTATAGCGCAGCATTGGCTGATGGATGGAGAGCCCACCCCTGCCCAGGTAGTGGAACGCGTGGTCATTGACCGCCTCCTTCGGGCCTTACCCCGCTCCTACCGCCAGGCTGTGGGTATGCGAAACCCTACAACTTCATCAGAGCTAGTGGAGGCGATTGAACTAGCGGAGGCGTCCCACCGTCGTGAGGCTGGGGAGCGAGTACCACCTTTTCTCCGGAGGACGGCTCCAGAACAGCGCCCACCGGAGGGCGCTTCACGACCAATAAGCAGAACGGTGGCCCCTGAGCCACAAGATGAGTCCATGCCAACAGCGCCCTCTTCCCCCAAAATTCGGGCTTGGTTGGCAGGGTGTGCAGTGCACCACGAGCTCCCCAGGGGAGCCCCAGAGACCGAGATCAAGATCAACGGCCGGCCATTCAAAGCGGTCCTCGACTCGGGCAGCGCCGTCAGCCTCGTCAGGGCGGATATTCTTCCTCCACGCAGCGAGACCAAGACGCTGTTGCCTATCACCTGCGTGCACGGAGACACACGACAGGTGCCTGCTCGGCGCGTCACTATCTCCGCGGCTTCGGGGTCCTGGCCCATAGAAGTTGGGCTCATTAAAGATCTGCCAGTGTCTGTGCTGCTGGGCCGAGACTGGCCGGGCTTCGAAACCCTGCTCAGCGACGCCACACGACCTGTCCAACCCAGTAGGGGTCGCCGTGGGCGGCGACCAGCAAGGAATCCCCGCCGACGCCCCGTTCTCTTGGCCTCCGACAGTGGGAGAGATGGTGAGTCCCCTTCCCTTTCCTCTAATCTCTTCTATGATGTTTACCAACAGGTCTCGGGGGGCGGCTCTTTTGGCCGCGCTCAGCGGGAGGACGAGCGGTTGAAACACTGCTGGACACAGGTCTGTGTAATGAATGGAGAAGACACCCGGCCAAAACCCCATCCTTGCCCCCACTTTGCCATAGAAAACGGCCTACTCTATTGTGTCGCTCAGCGGAGGGGGGAGGAAAAAAAACTGTTAGTGGTGCCGCGCTCGAAGACCGAGACAATCCTGCAATTGGCACACTCCCACCCATTGGCAGGACACCTCGGCGCAGCTAATACCATTCAACGCATACGAGACCGGTTCCACTGGCCTGGCCTGGAGGCCGAAGTGAAGCAGTTCTGTCAAGCCTGTCCGGTCTGCCAGAAGACGTCACCTAAACCACCACCTCCCACTCCACTCATACCGCTGCCCATAATTGAAGTGCCCTTCGAGCGCATCGGGATGGATCTGGTAGGGCCGTTACCAAAGTCAGCCCGGGGACACGAACACATCCTCGTTGTGGTCGACTACGCCACCCGCTACCCCGAAGCAATTCCCCTCCGGAAAGCCACTGCGAAGAATATCGCCCACGAGCTCTTCCTACTGTTTAGCCGAGTGGGTATACCGGTGGAGATCTTGACCGATCAGGGAACACCGTTCATGTCCCGGCTAATGGCCGATCTCTGCCGCTTACTCCAAGTGAAGCAGCTGCGGACGACCGTGTACCATCCTCAGACGGACGGACTCGTCGAACGTTTCATTCAGACCCTCAAACAAATGCTGCGACGGGTGGCAGCCGAAGATAAACGGGACTGGGACCAGATGTTGCCCTACGTTCTGTTTGGTATACGGGAAGTGCCCCAGGCTTCCACAGGCTTTACCCCCTTCGAGCTCCTCTTCGGACGACAACCTCGAGGGCTGCTCGACGTGGCGAAAGAGGCGTGGGAACACCAGCAGCCCACCCTGCACCGGTCCCTAGTCGAGCACGTCGCCGAGATGAGACAACGGGTCGACCGCGTCATGCCCCTAGTCCGTGAACATCTGGTAAAAGCCCAGCAGGCTCAACAGCGCCACTATAACCGTACAGCTCAGCCCCGAGAGTTCCAAACGGGCGATCGAGTTATGCTGTTAGTCCCCACCGCAGCCTGTAAGTTCCTGGCCACTTGGCAGGGGCCCTATACAGTTGTAGAGAAAGTGGGACCTGTAACATACCGAGTACGGCAACCTGGGAGACGGAGCCCTGAGCAGCTATACCACGTAAACTTGCTGAAGAGGTGGGTGGGGACCAGAGAACAGACCGTAGCTCTTGCCACCATCGAGTCCGTTTTGGTGGATACCAACCCCAGTCTGTCGGGGGAACAAAAGGCTGAACTGGGACACCTGATTGGTCAGTTTTCGGATGTGTTCTCTACAGTCCCCGGGCAAGCCAGTCTGGTACAACACGACATTATAACCCCGCCGCGGGTCATTGTAAAACAACGGCCCTACCGTATTCCAGAGGCTCGTCGGCAGGCTATCGAGGAGGAAATCCAGCAGATGTTGAAGTTGGGGGTGATCGAACCATCTCGCAGCCCGTGGTCCAGCCCAATCGTCCTGGTCCCGAAACCAGATGGCACGCTCCGCTTCTGCAACGATTTCCGCCGCCTCAATGAAGTCTCGGAGTTTGACGGATACCCAATGCCCCGGGTGGATGAACTCCTAGACCGCCTGGGAAAGGCCCGGTATATTTCCACCCTGGACCTGACGAAGGGTTATTGGCAGGTACCCCTCTCCGAAACCGCCAAACCGAAAACCGCCTTCTCAACTCCAACTGGCCACTGGCAATATCGGACCCTTCCCTTCGGGCTTCACGGGGCACCGGCCACGTTCCAGAGGCTGATGGACATCATCCTTCGGCCACACCAGCAGTACGCAGCAGCCTACATCGATGATGTAGTCATTCATTCGGAGCGTTGGGAGGACCACCTAGACCATCTACGGAGGGTGCTTACGGATCTTCGAAGGGTTGGACTCACCGCCAACCCTCGCAAATGTCACCTGGCCCTCTTCGAGGCAAAGTACCTGGGCTTCCAGGTTGGACGGGGCCTCATTAAGCCACAGGAGAAAAAGGTGGAGGCCGTCCGCGCCGCCCCAAGGCCCGGAACGAAGACCCAGGTGCGGGCTTTCCTGGGCTTAGCAGGATATTATCGCTGCTTCATCCCCAACTTCTCCTCGTTAGCCGCCCCCCTGACAGACCTAACCAAAAAGTGGCAGCCTGAGCGTGTCGCCTGGAGTTCCGAGGCAGAAGAGGCATTTCAGCGAATCAAAGATGCCCTGACAGAGGAACCGGTCCTGCACGCCCCCAATTTTGGCTGCCCCTTCCTGTTGCAGACGGATGCGTCCGAGACAGGGTTGGGAGCTGTCCTGTCCCAAGTCACGGAGAATGAGGAACATCCTGTTCTGTTTATTAGCAGGAAACTGACAAAGGCCGAGAAGAACTACGCCACGGTTGAGAAAGAGGCTTTGGCAATAAAGTGGGCAGTCCTTGAGCTGCGGTACTACCTGCTCGGCCGTAAGTTCACTCTCCTCACAGACCACGCACCCCTTCAGTGGATGGCCAAGGCCAAGGATACCAACGCCAGAGTGACGCGGTGGTTCCTTGAGCTCCAGGACTTCTGCTTCATCGTCCGCCACCGAGCTGGATCTTCCAACGCTGGGCAGGGAGGAGGGTAATCGGCTCCCGAGAAAGGAGAGGAGCTGGGGATGGAGGAGGGTAATCAGCTCCTGAGAAACGAGAGGAACTGGGGAGGGAGGAGGGTAATCAGCTCCAGAGAAACGAGAGGAGCTGGGGAGGGAGGAGGGTGATCAGATCCTGAGAAACAAGAGGAGCTGGGGATGGAGGAGGGTAATCAGCTCCTGATAAACAAGAGGAGCTGGGGATGGAGGAGGGTAATCAGCTCCTGAGAAACGAGAGGAACTGGGGAGGGAGAAGGGTAATCAGCTCCCGAGAAAGGAGAGGAGCTGGGGATGGAGGAGGGTAATCAACTCCTGAGAAACGAGAGGAACTGGGGATGGAGCAGGGTAATCAGCTCCCGAGAAAGGAGAGGAGCTGGGGATGGAGGAGGGTAATCAACCTCCTGAGAAACGAGAGGAACTGGGATGGAGGAGGGTAATCAGCTCCAGAGAAACGAGAGGAGCTGGGGAGGGAGGAGGGTAATCAGCTCCTGAGAAACGAGAGGAGCTGGGGAGGGAGGAGGGTAATCAGCTCCTGAGAAATGAGAGGAGCTGGGGATGGAGGACGGTAATTAGCTCCTGAGAAACGAGAGGAGCTGGGGATGGAGGAGGGCAATCAGCTCCTGAGAAATGAGAGGAGCTGGGGATGGAGGAGGGTAATTAGCTCCTGAGAAACGAGAGGAACTGGGGATGGAGGAGGGTAATCAGCTCCTGAGAAACGAGAGGAACTGGGGAGGGAGAAGGGTAATCAGCTCCCGAGAAAGGAGAGGAGCTGGGGATGGAGGAGGGTAATCAACTCCTGAGAAACGAGAGGAACTGGGGATGGAGCAGGGTAATCAGCTCCCGAGAAAGGAGAGGAGCTGGGGATGGAGGAGGGTAATCAACCTCCTGAGAAACGAGAGGAACTGGGATGGAGGAGGGTAATCAGCTCCAGAGAAACGAGAGGAGCTGGGGAGGGAGGAGGGTAATCAGCTCCTGA
Source organism: Rhinichthys klamathensis goyatoka (assembly GCF_029890125.1). Classification (NCBI taxonomy): domain Eukaryota; kingdom Metazoa; phylum Chordata; class Actinopteri; order Cypriniformes; family Leuciscidae; genus Rhinichthys; species Rhinichthys klamathensis. The sequence continues at coordinate 585,663 of NW_026606635.1, forward strand.
GAAACGAGAGGAGCTGGGGAGGGAGGAGGGTAATCAGCTCCTGAGAAATGAGAGGAGCTGGGGATGGAGGACGGTAATTAGCTCCTGAGAAACGAGAGGAGCTGGGGATGGAGGAGGGCAATCAGCTCCTGAGAAACGAGAGGAGCTGGGGATGGAGGAGGGTAATTAGCTCCTGAGAAACGAGAGGAACTGGGGAGGGAGGAGGGTAATTAGCTCCTGAGAAACGAGAGGAGCTGGGGATGGAGGAGGGCAATCAGCTCCTGAGAAATGAGAGGAGCTGGGGATGGAGGAGGGTAAATAGCTCCTGAGAAACGAGAGGAGCTGGGGATGGAGGAGGGTAATTAGCTCCTGAGAAACGAGAGGAACTGGGGAGGGAGGAGGGTAATTAGCTCCTGAGAAACGAGAGGAGCTGGGGATGGAAGAGGGTAATCAGCTCCTGAGAAACTAGAGGAACTGGGGAGGGAGGAGGGTAATCAGCTCCTGAGAAACGAGAGGAACTGGGGAGGGAGGAGGGTAATCAGCTCCTGAGAAACGAAAGGAACTGAGGATGGAGGAGGGTAATCAGCTCCTGAGAAACGAAAGGAACTGGGGAGGGAGGAGGGTAATCAGCTCCTGAGAAACGAGAGGAACTGGGGAGGGAGGAGGGTAATCAGCTCCTGAGAAACGAAAGGAACTGAGGATGGAGGAGGGTAATCAGCTCCTGAGAAACGAGAGGAGCTGGGGATGGAGAAGGGTAATCAACTCCTGAGAACACACACTCCTGTGTATGTGTGTGTGTTTGTGTGCTGCTCACCCTCGGTCCATATTCATGATGGCCTGCAGCAGTGCGTCCTCTTCTAGAGGACAGGGTAACCTTTGACCTCTGACCCCAGGCTGAGAGGTCACCTCACCGCCCCTCCTGCTGCATACAGACATGAAAATATTCTAACTTATGTTTTTAAAGAGCTCATTAAGAGAGTCAGAGAGATATTAACAGGTCACTTATTTAAAAAAAAAACTTTATTTAGCTTTCAAATAAGCGAACACTTTAACACATGTGAGGCCCCAAAAACGAGATAGCTGCTGATAATACTGATAGAGCTTAAATTTGTATACAGTGATAGGCGTCGTATTCCTATATGTAGAGGACAGCTGAGAGTCACTGACGTGAGCTTGACTAACGTGACTTGCCAGAACTGACGCTACGCATAATTCTTTACATGAACAAGAGTTTTCCTGGTGTGTGTGTGTGTGTGTGTGTGTGTGTGTGCGTGCTGCTCACTCTCGGTCCAGATTCATGATGGCCTGCAGCAGTGCGTCCTCACCTAGAGGACAGGGTAACCTTTGACCTCTGACACCAGGCTGAGAGGTCACCGCACTGCCCCTCCTGCTGCATACAGACATGAAAATAATCTAATTTATGTTTTTAAAGAGCTTATTAAGAGATTCAGAGAGATATTAACAGGTCATTTGCTTATTTAAAAAAGAAAATCTTTATTTAGCTTTTAAAATAAGCGAACACTTTAACACACGTTAGGCCCTAAATATAAAAAAACAGTACCGTGGATTCAAATTAATGTAAAAAAAAAAAGTGTATATATATATATATATATATATATTAAATAGTAATACAATTATATGAAATAATATACAAAATAAAATAATAATAACAATAATAATAAGCTGGGGAAGGAGGAGGGTAATTAGCTCCTGAGAAACGAGAGGAGCTGGGGATGGAGGATGGTAATCAGCTCCTGAGAAACGAGAGGAGCTGGGGATGGAGGATGGTAATCAGCTCCTGAGAAATGAGAGGAGCTGGGGATGGAGGAGGGTAATTAGCTCCTGAGAAACGAGCGGAGCTGGGGAGGGAGGAGGGTAATCAGCTCCTGAGAAATGAGAGGAGCTGGGGATGGAGGAGGGTAATTAGCTCCTGAGAAACGAGAGGAACTGGGGATGGAGGAGGGTAATCAGCTCCTGAGAAACGAGAGGAACTGGGGAGGGAAGAGTGTAATCAGCTCCTGAGAAATGAGAGGAGCTAGGGATGGAGGATGGTAATCAGCTCCTGAGAAACGAGAGGAGCTGGGGAGGGAAGAGTGTAATCAGCTCCTGAGAAATGAGAGGAGCTGGGGATGGAGGAGGGTAATTAGCTCCTGAGAAACGAGAGGAACTGGGGATGGAGGAGGGTAATCAGCTCCTGAGAAACGAGAGGAGCTGGGGATGGAGGAGGGTAATCAGCTCCTGAGAAACGAGAGGAGCTGGGGATGGAGGAGGGTAATCAGCTCCTGAGAAACGAGAGGAGCTGGGGATGGAGGAGGGTAATCAGCTCCTGAGAAACGAGAGGAGCTGGAGATGGAGGAGGGTAATCAGCTCCTGAGAACACACACTCCTGTGTGTGTGTGTGTGTGTGTGTGTGTGTGTGTGTGTGTGTGTGTGTGTGTGTTGTGTTCTGCTCACCCTCGGTCCATATTCATGATGGCCTGCAGCAGTGCGTCCTCTTCTAGAGGACAGGGTAACCTTTGACCTCTGACCCCAGGCTGAGAGTACACCTCACCGCCCCGCCTGCTGCATACAGACGTGAAAATATTCTAACTTATGCTTTTAAAGAGCTCATTAAGAGAGTCAGAGAGATATTAACAGGTCACGTACTTATTAAAAAAAAAAAAACTTTATTTAGCTTTCAAATAAGCGAACACTTTGAAACATGTGAGGCCCCAAAAACGTGATAGCTGCTGATAATACTGAAAGAGCTTATATATGTATACAGTGATAGGCGTCGTATTCCTATAGGTAGAGGACAGCTGAGAGTCACTGATGTGAGCTTGACTAATGTGACTTGCCAGAACTCACGCTACGCCTACTTCTTTACATGAACAAGAGTTTTCCTGGTGTGTGTGTCTGTGTGTGTGTGTGTGCTGCTCACTCTCGGTCCAGATTCATGATGGCCTGCAGCAGTGCGTCCTCTCCTAGAGGACAGGGTAACCTTTGACCTCTGACACCAGGCTGAGAGGTCACCGCACTGCCCCTCCTGCTGCATACAGACATGAAAATAATCTAATTTATGTTTTTAAAGCGCTTATTACGAGATTCAGTGAGGAACTGGGGAGGGAGGAGGGTAATCAGTTCCTGAGAAACGAGAGGAGCTGGGGATGGAGGAGGGCAATCAGTTCCTGAGAAACGAGAGGAGCTGGGGATGGAGGAGGATAATCAGCTCCTGAGAAACGAGAGGAGCTGGGGAGGGAGGAGGGTAATCAGCTCCTGAGAAACGAGAGGAGCTGGGGATGGAGGAGGATAATCAGCTCCTGAGAAACGAGAGGAGCTGGGGAGGGAGGAGGGTAATCAGCTCCTGAGAAACGAGAGGAGCTGGGGATGGAGGAGGGTAATCAGCTCCTGAGAAACGAGAGGAGCTGGGGATGGAGGAGGGCAATCAGTTCCGGAGAAACGAGAGGAGCTGGGGATGGAGGAGGGTAATCAGCTCCTGAGAAACGAGAGGAACTGGGGAGGGAGGAGGGTAATCAGCTCCTGAGAAACGAGAGGAACTGAGGATGGAGGAGGGTAATCAGCTCCTGAGAAACAAGAGGAGCTGGGGATGGAGGAGGGTAATCAGCTCTTGAGAAACGAGAGGAGCTGGGGAGGGAGGAGGGTAATCAGCTCCTGAGAAACTAGAGGAGCTAGGAAGGGAGGAGGGTAATCAGCTCCTGAGAAACGAGAGGAACTGGGGAGGGAGGAGGGTAATCAGCTCTTGAGAAACGAGAGGAGCTGGGGAGGGAGGAGGGTAATCAGCTCCTGAAAAAAACGAGAGGAGCTGGGGAGGGAGGAGGGTAATCAGCTCCTGAGAAACGAGAGGAGCTGGGGAGGGAGGAGGGTAATCAGCTCCTGAGAAACGAGAGGAGCTGGGGAGGGAGGAGGGTAATCAGCTCCTGAGAAACGAGAGGAGCTAGGAAGGGAGGAGGGTAATCAGCTCCTGAGAAACGAGAGGAACTGGGGAGGGAGGAGGGTAATCAGCTCTTGAGAAACGAGAGGAGCTGGGGAGGGAGGAGGGTAATCAGCTCCTGAGAAACGAGAGGAACTGGGGAGGGAGGAGGGTAATCAGCTCCTGAGAAACGAGAGGAGCTGGGGATGGAGGAGGGCAATCAGCTCCTGAGAAATGAGAGGAGCTGGGGATGGAGGAGGGTAATCAGCTCCTGAGAAACGAGAGGAGCTGGGGAGGGAGGAGGGTAATCGGCTCCTGAGAAACGAGAGGAGCTGGGGAGGGAGGAGGGTAATCATCTCCTGAGAAACGAGAGGAGCTGGGGAGGGAGGAGGGTAATCAGCTCCTGAGAAACGAGAGGAGCTGGGGAGGGAGGAGGGTAATCAGCTCCTGAGAAACGAGAGGAGCTAGGAAGGGAGGAGGGTAATCAGCTCCTGAGAAACGAGAGGAACTGGGGAGGGAGGAGGGTAATCAGCTCTTGAGAAACGAGAGGAGCTGGGGAGGGAGGAGGGTAATCAGCTCTTGAGAAACGAGAGGAGCTGGGGATGGAGGAGGGCAATCAGTTCCTGAGAAACGAGAGGAGCTGGGGATGGAGGAGGGTAATCAGCTCCTGAGAAACGAGAGGAACTGGGGATGGAGAAGGGCAATCAGTTCCTGAGAAACGAGAGGAACTGGGGATGGAGGAGGGTAATCAGCTCCTGAGAAACGAGAGGAACTGGGGAGGGAGGAGGGTAATCAGCTCCTGAGAAACGAGAGGAACTGGGGATGGAGGAGGGTAATCAGCTCCTGAGAAACGAGAGGAACTGGGGATGGAGGAGGGTAATCAGCTCCTGAGAAACGTGATAGCTGCTGATAATACTGAAGGAGCTTATATATGAATACAGTGATAGGCGTCGTATCCCTATAGTTAAAGGACAGCTGAGAGTCACTGATGCGAGCTTAACGTGACCCGCCAGAACTGACGCTACGCCTAATTCTTTACATTAACAAGATTTTTCCTGGTGTGTGTGTGTGTGTGTGTCTGTGTGTGTGTGTGTTGCTCACTCTCGGTCCAGATTCATGATGGCCTGCATCCTCTCCTGAATGACAGGGTAACCTTTGATCTCTTACCCCAGACTGAGAGGTCACCGCACCGCCACTCTTTTACATTTATGCATTTTTATCCAAAGCGACTTACATTGCATTTCAAGGTACACATTTACATTCTTATCAGTTCTTGCTTTCCCTGGGAATCGAACCCATGACCTTGGCGTTGCAGGGTCAGGAAAGAGCTACACTCCTGCATACAGACATGAAAAAAATTAGGGATGTCCCGATCCTATCACGCGATCGGAAATCGGGCCCGATCACGGTGGTTTCAGACTCGATCGGAATCGGACGTTACCTCCCGTTCAGGACTCGGATATATGTAAATTAGGGGTGTAACGGTACATGTATTCGTAATTATTGAACCGTTTCAGTACGAGGCTTCCGGTTAGGTACGCATACAAACCGAACGATTCCTAGGACCATTTTTCCTTCAGACAAAATCCGCGCTGGCGCGACCACCACAACGTTGCGCAACATCAAATGGCAAACGTAATGAAAGCGGAACGAAACTGCGCTTCTCATTATATTGTGCTTAACGGACCATTATCAGTTCGGACCAGCAACATCTGTGCAGCGCGAGATCAAGCGACACTGTGCTAAGAGATCCAGTGAAGAAAACATTTGAGTTCGCCACTGAAGTAATAACATCGCTGCGAGATCTAGTGAGAAACATTCAAATGTCTCTGTTATTAACTGTAGATCTCCATTAGATCAAACAGCGCTGACATGGGAACCAGGAGAAACATTGTGCCGTGAATAAACATGGATTTAATGTTGCACTTTAAAACTCAAATATTGTATAAATATACATTTAAATGTTTTTTTAATGTGATCACCAAAACATTATTTGTTCATCCTTCAAAGATTACCCCCATTTATAAACCTGAAAGTTTCAAGATGTAGAAAACTCAAACTTATTTAAAAATAGTTTTTCTTTTAATAAATAGGAAATTTCTCTGGCATTTCTTTCTTTTTGCTGTATCGTATCGAACCGAACCGCAAATTTTGTGAACGGTTACACCCCTAATCTATATATTTATTCTCATTATTTTTTTATACACTTTTAAAACATTTTTATTTTTTTGTTTACATGCCTGCCGGGTATTTTAAGTTGAGGTGCTATTTGTTTTTATATTAGACTTTTTCTATATTTACTGTTGCACTAAAGTCCAAAAGTGAAGATTTTATGTTATTTATTATTTGATTGTTCAAGCTACCTCACAGAAGTGCTCTGTTTGTTAACAGAGTTGTTGAATGTTACAATAAGGTGAATTAAATAAAAATAAGGAACATCCTGGATCTGTTTTTTCTCTCTTCATTATTCTCTTTTTATGTATTATATAAGTATCGGATCGGGACTCGGTATCGGTAGATACTCAAAATCAAATGACTCGAGGGCAAAAAAACCTGATCGGGACATCCCTAAAAATAATAATCTAGTTTATGTTTTTAAAGAGCTTATTAAGAGAGTCAGAGAAAGAATTTACTAAATTTATTTAAAAGTAAAAACAAAATGTATATAAAAAAAAATATATATATATATATAACATAACATTACAAATCTAATAATGATAAAGTGTGATTTCTCTGCACACAGAAGTTTTAAAGGAACATCAGCCAAACGGGCCAAACCCTCAGTTTCTCCTCCACCACTAATTTGATAGTTTGTTTTAGGAGTTCAGCCGGGCTTTAAAGTTCCCTGGAGCCTGTCGGGCTACGGGACGCTGACCTCTGACCTCTGGCCAGACAGACCAGCAGACGCGTGATGATGTCACCTGATCTTCCTATTACACATCAGAGGTACACATATTGATACAGTCTTATCAATCTTATTCATTATATTCAATTGGGATTTATTTTTATGTTTTTAGAAAATTCATTTTAATGTTATTCATATATTATTAGTTTTTATTTGTATTTTGAATTGCGTTTTATTTTGATATTTTTAGTTTTTATTTAAATTTAAATTTTATTTTGAATAAGGTTTTATTTTTTCAGGTTTCTTTTAAATTGATTATATTTATATACTATTATAGTTTTTATTTAAATTTGTGAATTAGGTTTTATTGTTATATTTTCAGAATTCACTTTAATATTATTATTATTTACTTGTTATCAGCCGTAAACGAGCCGCCGCTGAACTCAAACACTCACTCACTCACTCACTCACTCACTCACTCGCACACACACACACACACACACACACACACACACACACACACGCATGCATGCACACACGCACACACTCTCTCTCTCACACACACACACACACACACACACACACACACACACACACACACACACACACACACGCACACACACACACACACTCTCTCTCTCACACACACACACACACACACACACACACACACACACACACACACACACGCACACACACGCACACACTCTCTCTCTCACACACACACACACACACACACACACACACACACACACGCACACACACACACGCACACACACGCACACACACTCTCTCACACACACACACACACACACACACACACACACACACACACACACACACACACACACACACACACACACACACACACACACACACACACACACACACACACACACACACACACACAGAGGAATTGAATAACTGTGTTATTATACATATAATATATCCAATTCTCTAATGAATCATTCTGAAAGACTCAATGATTCTCTCGAACCGATTCCCAAAGCACGGGTAAATGACTCTGAGAGAGTGAATCATATGGATTTCTATGGAATAGAAATAAAATATATAAAAAATGTAAACTTACTTGCCAAGGCAACATTTTTCATTTTCATTAACTTTAAGTTAAAGCACTAAAACTGAAATAAAAGTTAAAAAACGATATAGACATATTTTTAAAAAATAAATTAAATGGCAAAACACAATAAAGTTACTAAAACTTTAACTAAAATTAGAAAATAAAAACAAATATATAAAAATATGAATAAAAACTATAATAGTATATGGATGATAGTAAAATAACACTGATGCCTGTTTATCCTGTCTGCGAAATCATGAGAATTTATGAGTTTTTATGGACAGATTGTGATCATAAAGTCTACAGTTATTTCTGCTGATCTGTTGTGATGTTCTGTACGGCTAATCACTGAGAGATGCTAATCCCTGATGAGAAGCTTAGTTCAAAATGTGTTCAAGTTAAAGTACTTTAATGCAGTGATTGTGCTTATATACACTATTGCACAAGCATTATTACAGAAATCATTTATGAATGATTAAAGTGTACGGACTGATGGCCAGACTGTGCTGTGCGTGTGTGTGTGTGTGTGTGTGTGTGTCTCACCTGAGATGTTCCTGTGGTCGGTCCTCACGCTGTGTGTTACAGAAATACAGCGCCTTCTGCTGGAGAAACTACAGTCACACACACACACACACACACACACACTCATCAGTGTTTCTGTCTTGTTTTCCAGCACAAATATCTAAACATTCTTACATCAAGACACATTTACTGGAGAAGAACAGCGACTGAAGATATAAAGACTTGTTTACTGAAAAATGCATCAAATAAAGTGAGTTTGTGGTTAAAACAAGAACAAATATCTGCCATATTCCTGTTTTAACCACAAACTCGCTTTCTTTTGATTCAGTAAACGAGTCTTAATATCTTCAGTCGTTGTTCTTCTCCAGTAAATGTGTCCTGATGTAAGAATGTTGAGATGTTTGTGCTTCTGATAATACAGCTTTATCAACTCAGTATATTCCTGACGTGGAGACTTGATCTAACACCTTAGGATACATACCGGTGTGTGTGTGTGTGTGTGTGTGTGTGTGTGTGTGTGTGTGTGTGTGTGTGTGTGTGTGTGTGTGTGTGTGTGTGTGTGTGTGTGTGTGTGTGTGTGTGTGTGTGTCTGTGTCTGTGTGTGTCTGTGTGAGTGACTGTGTGAGTGACTGAGTGAGTGTGTATGAGTGTGTGTGTGTCTCACCCTGTGGTACAGCAGTGTGTCTCTGTGCTCCTGTGACCTCTCGCTGTGATGAGTGTGTGTGTGTGTGTGAGTGTGTCCTGCATCTCCTCTGTAACTCTGAGCGGCGCGTTTGCTCACGACTCTCACTCTCCGATACGGCGCCTGGGAAAGAAGAGATCTCTGAGCATCAGGGGCCAAAACACATACTACTGAAGTAGAAGAAGGAGTGTGTGTGTGTGTGTGTGTGTGTGTGTGTGTGTGTGTGTGTGTGTGTGTGTGTGTGTGTGTGTGTGTGTGTGTTTGCTCTTACAGCTGTTCCGATGTATCGCTCATAGATCTGTCTGATACTGAGCTCCCTGTACGTCACTGAAACACATTCATAACCACATCACTTCCTGTACGCCACATTCATAACCACATCACTTCCTGTACGCCACATTCATAACCACATCACTTCCTGTACGCCACATTCATAACCACATCACTTCCTGTACGCCACAGAAACACACTGATCTGTCGCTCGTAGTTAATCTGATGTTGAGGTGAAGAGTTCAGATACTCACTGATGCTGATCTGGTTCTCCTCTCACTGTAAACTGCAGCTTGAGAAGAAAAAATTGGTTTTATTACATTTTAATTCTAACAATTATATCTTGAAGATCAACCGTCAGCATTAAAGTTGACTTTCGTAACAGCAATTCATTCTAACATCCTTTCAGTCATACAATAATACATTACTAGATCTTCAGATTGCGTAAGAAACTTCATTATTTTTTCTTTAAGTTTATTAAAGTATTATTAATCTCTATACAGAGATTACACAATTATACAGAGTTATCTGTGGTGTATTGTAAACCAAAGTTACCACAGTTACCTACCTAAGTTTTGCCACTTTTGAATGACATATTTTTACATTAATTCACCGTACATGTATGTGCTAACACTTTACAACAAGATTTCATTTGTTAACATTAGTTCATACATTAACTAACAATGAAGAATGCATTTTTACAGCATTTAATGTTCGTTAATAAAATGTTCACGTTAGCTCACATTAACATACAACTTTTGATCTTATACATCAGTAAATGTAGAAACTAACATTAAACCAATAAATGCTTTAGAAGTGTGTTTCACTCGTTCACGTTAGCTAATGTAAAGTGCTAATGATGTTATTAATATAATAAGATGATGATTGACACGTGTCGACAGCTTTAAATCACGCTTCGACAGCACCTGTTATTACTATGCCTAGTATTACCTCACACAGTTTACAAATACTATATGAATATACCTCGTCAAAGTTTGATGTCAGCTGTAAAATCAGAATTATAACTGTACTCGTTTAATTCAATTAATCTCTGCACCTGATAATGATGATTATTATTATGACGATGTTCTTCTTCATCAGAAAGTGATTAATGAGATGGGCGCGTCACTGTCGCCCCCTGCAGGACACACCATTATTTAATGCCAACTCTGAAAAAAAAAAGTAAGATTAATTTATTTTTGTAAATTATATTTTGATTATTACAAATAAAACAGCAGTGATGTGAAAAAATTATGTTTGTAGAGTAGTAGTTAACCAAGATGGCTTGTTGGTGAAATGTTGCTAATTTAATGTGTAAACTCTAAACAAAAATCTTATTTTTTTTGTATTTTTGTTCTACCCAAATTCTGGGTTGAGCCTTTTTGGTCATTTTTGGGGGTTATTTTTTCAGTGTTTGTGAACACACTCAAAAAACTACTCAGCAAAGAGAAATACTCAGCAATGCTGTTGAATTATGAATTTGCCAAAATTAAAAACACCACATAGATATATAAACAACATTAAAAGCTGGATTTTCTCCACAGGGGGACTTTAACATGATTTAATATATAATTTAGCCTAACTGTTTAGTTGAAATTGTTATTTGTATTGAATATTTTAAAATATCAGTCAGTCTCTGTTTTTTTTCTTCTTCTGTATTTATACATCTTACATGAACTTACATGAACTTATGAACTTAGGCCTGTGCAAACGCACTCTTATAGCGCTTGTGGAACAGCAGAACTATAGATGTCACATTAAAGCAGCGCTACATTAAACATACGTTATTATAGGCATTATAGGAGGTAATATGAAAAGAAAATGCCATCAAAACTGTCCTGGTCGAGTTTACAGGAGATATAAACACAGTTAAAATTTCATTATTCATCAGCAGATCAAAACAATCACTTGGTATAATAATAATAATACGTTTATTTTATATAGCGCCTTTCAGAAAACTCAAGGTCACTTTACAATAAAGTACAAATAAACATGACATAGAAACAATACAAATAAATTGAGACGGATAACATAATAGTGGTATAACATAGATCAAGTATAGATGTGGGCAGTGGATATCTAAGGTAGTTTTAACACTATCTTTAAATAGCGATAGACTCTAGGCTGATGTGAAAATTGCAGCATGTTCTTTGCAATAGACTATATAATTATAGTTGACCCATATATGTATGGTGCGGCCAGGGATTTTGGGCCCCATGAAAAAATAGGTACTGCTGCACCCGTTCAATTAATAAAATCGATTTCTGGGGCCCCTAAAAGTGTGTGGGCCCTTAGAATCGTCCTAACTTTTCCCCCCTTAGCGGCGCCCCTGTATCGACAAGATTCATTTTGAATTTTACATTTTTGACTGTTCGTCCGATCCACTGTTCACTAAAGCACAACGATGTGTTCCTTCTGTTGATCTGTGACAGCTGATCGCTTTAGCCAGACAACATGTTAAACACTGATGAACATCCAGACTTCAGTGATAATGTTTAATACTGAGATGAACATCCACACTTCAGTGATAAACATGTTAAACACTGATGAACATCCACACTTCAGTGATAAACATGTTAAACACTGATGAACATCCACACTTCAGTGATAAACATGTTAAACACTGATGAACATCCAGACTTCAGTGATAATGTTTAATACTGAGATGAACATCCACACTTCAGTGATAAACATGTTAAACACTGATGAACATCCACACTTCAGTGATAAACATGTTAAACACTGATGAACATCCACACTTCAGTGATAAACATGTTAAACACTGATGAACATCCAGACTTCAGTGATAATGTTTAATACTGAGATGAACATCCACACTTCAGTGATAAACATGTTAAACACTGATGAACATCCACACTTCAGTGATAAACATGTTAAACACTGATGAACATCCACACTTCAGTGATAAACATGTTAAACACTGATGAACATCCAGACTTCAGTGATAATGTTTAATACTGAGATGAACATCCACACTTCAGTGATAAACATGTTAAACACTGATGAACATCCACACTTCAGTGATAAACATGTTAAACACTGATGAACATCCAGACTTCAGTGATAATGTTTAATACTGAGATGAACATCCACACTTCAGTGATAAACATGTTAAACACTGATGAACATCCACACTTCAGTGATAAACATGTTAAACACTGATGAACATCCAGACTTCAGTAAACACGACAGGGTGATAATAGGCCTTTTCTGTTCTGCGCCCGAGAAAGCTTCCTCTATACATTTTATTTAAAGACTTAATGTCGGGGGTTGAGCGGTTGATATTTATATAATACATTTGTATCGTAACTTTTGATTATGTGAAGTTTTGAGGAGATTTTGAAATGATGTTTCGAGCTCACTGGCACTGCACACACAACACTGACCGCGAAAGTGAAACTCGCTGCCATCACTACAGTTACTCTCCTGACTGAGGGAATATAGTTAAAGTTCGAGCGCATTCAACATGAGTTTCCAGATCTACTTTACAGACAAGAGACGGAGAATAGAGAGAATAACAGTTTCTGTGGCGGATTCAGAAGAGGAGTTCAGGAACACCACAGTGGAGGAGTTAAAGAGAAAACTCATTCCTGAAGACCAGCGTAAGTCCAGCACTGCAGTCTTCTGTGTGCATTAGCGAACATGTGGGAAGGATATTGAGATGTTAACAAAGAAAATCTGTGTTTCAATGTAGATTCAGCTCTTATTACCGGAGAAGCCTGAGATTCAGAAGTGTGTGTGTGCAGGGGCGTCACTAGGCCCTTTTTAGGGGGGCTTCAGCCCCCCTAAACTTCTGCCAAGCCCCCCTAAAAATGTGAGATTAATGTAGGCTACACAAATTCGTATTCGCTTCAGTCTTGTTATAATCAGATTCAGCACGTTCTCAATCTACAGCTGCGCCGTGCAGAGAGCACGTCAGAAACAGAGGACAGGGTGTGTGTGTTCATTTGTGTGTTCATCTGAGCCTCATTGGTCTGTCACTGCTCGTCAATGTCAGAGACGACCAATCAAATCAAAGTAGGCGGGCTTTATGTTCACAGACGCTGCTGAGCGCGAATTTTAACAGTGCGACTCGACCATTTTTTACAGTCTATGGATTCGACGCGGACGGTCAAGTGCGAGATAAGATGTAAGTAGCTAAACTTAACATTTCATATTTTACTTTTTTAAGGTCATAAATGTTAAACGAATGACAAAAAATAATCAGGCAAACTAATATAGTTTTGTCTAATTTCGCCATTTTGAACTGAAAATAGGCCTATACACTCATGTAACTCATGTAATGTAATAATTAGTTTACAAGAAACATTAACAAAGCCGTTTTCATCATGTTAGGCACAAGATTAATAATGATTGTGTACATATTGAGAATATAATACAAATTGTAGCCTTTAGTAAATTAAAAAAGCTCAGCTTTAGGAGGGGAAGAGAAAGGGAGGAAGAGACTGAGAAAAAAAGGAAGAGTGATGAAGATGAGAAGAGAGCAGGTATTGACAAATAATCTGCCCACTGACATGGTTTTAAAGCTATTTCTTATCCTTTTTTTTTGGTCTTCAAACGTCTTGAAATGCACATATCAGAAATAAAAAATTTGAACCCCCTACCAATCTCAAATTTAGGACCTCTGTGATTATAAAGCCCTGTCTACGGCCCTGTATTAGGCATAAGATCAATAATAAATGTGTAGCCTACATATTTTGAATGCATTTAATAAACTTAATTACCTTTAGTAGCTTTCAGTAAATAAACGCGTCTGAGAAAATGATTCATAGGCAAAATCAACCTATCAGTTGACCCTATGTTTACTTTCTTCACTGACAGACAAAAATGAAAAGCCTATATCAGTCAAAGCTCAGCTTTAGGAGGGGAAGAGACAGGGCAAGAGAAAAACAAAGAGAAAAAAAGTGATGCTGCTGATGAGGAGAGAAAAATTGTCAGCTGCCCACTATCCAAGTTTTTTGGCCTTCAGAGCATCTTAAAATGCACATATGTAGATCAGAGAAATCAAAATTTTCTCGGGGAGACCCCGAACCCCCCTATTTGCCCTGCCTCACATTTGGGACCACAGGTATTATAAAACCGTGCCTTTGCATCGTAATGAAAATGGTTAATAGTGATCTTTAGATCCTAAACTAAAGTGTTACCTTTTTTTATAATTTGTTTAAAAATCATATTGGGGGCTTAGCCCCCCTAAAATGAAAATCCTAGTGACGCCCCTGTGTGTGTGTGTTCCTCATGTTTCTTCCACAGTTGCAGACACTATTCTTCGCTACCGCTTTAAGACACTGAAGAAGAATCGCACACTTGGTTTCTACGGCATTAAACATGGGCATCATATCACCGCAGTGCGCTGTAGAAGTATGCATTATTTACACTAGTATTTGACATTATTAAAAGCATTTATTAATAGTCTTAAACCCACTGACCTTTTCATTTCAGTTCACCGCTCTATCCACTGCCTTTATTCAGGAGGAATGTTTTATAATAACATGTTACAGCTTTTATACACTTCAGACCTTTTTTATGAGTTTTGTGCTTCATTTTGTGGCAACATAACTTGAAACTTTATTACGATGAGTGTAAAATACTTTTGATTATTGTGTTCGCTGTTCCTTCACAGTTAAAAACACTAAACTTGACAACTCTGATCTCGAGCCACTGGAGGATGATCACACACTCGGTTTCGGCATTAAACATGAGGATGAGATTACAGCGAGCAGTGGAAGTAAGCATTACACAAGTGTTGGAAATTATTTAAAGCATTTATTTATAATCTTAAACTAACTGAACTTTTCTTTCAGTTCCCAGTCCACCGCCCTATCCACCGGATTATTTCTACCAGGAGGGTTATTGTGGATCTAGTGGATATTTTCAACATTCAGGAGGTCAGTTTCTCAATGCTTGTTCTCTATCAGTGTTTTTTTTATGAACATTTATAAAGACACTAATAGCAGATCTACGGCAAATAATCATAATCTTCTGTTCTTCTGCACATCATCTCAGTGTCAGGTCTGAAGAGCCTAACAATATCCAGCACTGAATAAATATGAGCTCTTAACATGTAAATGCATTAAAGTCACACTGAATCTTACATCATGTTCCAGTATTAAACAGTGATAAAACACATAATCCATAAATATATTCATACTGTGGCAGTGGTGTAGTCTACGTGATAGCTACGCAGG
This sequence comes from Rhinichthys klamathensis goyatoka, assembly GCF_029890125.1. Classification (NCBI taxonomy): domain Eukaryota; kingdom Metazoa; phylum Chordata; class Actinopteri; order Cypriniformes; family Leuciscidae; genus Rhinichthys; species Rhinichthys klamathensis. The sequence goes on from NW_026606635.1 coordinate 601,158, forward strand.
TATACGCTGTATACCCACTACAAAATGTCAAGCATTTCCGTATAGCCACTAGGAAAGGTCAAGGATTATGGAGGACCAACTCTACCATATTTAAAAATAAATACAGAAATAAATAAATGCTCAATAAATAAATAAGCATACAATTAATTGCCCCAAAAAATACAATAAAAAAATAAATGTAGGTAGAAATTAAATTATACAGTGAGACATAAATGTATATATCTCTTTTAATTAGCTTCTTTATTTATTCACCTTTGTAATAATTACCTTATTTATTTATTGTCCGTTATAATCTTCAACTTTATTTATTAATTACTTATTTTTTGAAGTATTTATTTATGTGCATGTTATAATATTTTTGTCTGTTTTATTCTTCCTTTGTATTTTTCCGCCTATTTATTTCTTCAATGCTATTTATTTCTGCCTGTCGTTTCTACATTTCTGTATGCATTTCTGCCTCATTATGCAAATGAGGAGGGGCTGTGTCTTAAGGGGTCAACTTCTGCCCATAGAGAGCCTAAGCCCCTCCCCTCTGCTTCCGGCTCATGGGACCTTATTTCGGAAAAAATATGTATGGAGGTCAATGGCGAGAGACAACTTATCTTTTTATTCCGTCTGAACTGTGCCCTGAATTACACATATGATGTTTGTCAATTTAAAAGATAATTATGAAAGTCAAGAAAGTCGCAGTTTGTCATAAAACAGAAGAGTGACATTTAGTTTTATGTGAAAATCGCTCAATGAACTACATCTCCCGGGAAGCGAAACAACGAGCGAGATCCGCTGCTCGTGTGTGTGCAGTCTGGTACAAAACACTCAGGCATGACGGCGTAACGTTACGATTATAACGTTAGACTATAGAACAAATGACAGACGTTAGCTTCAGTAACGTTAGCTTCAGTAAAGTCAGCTTCAGTAAAGTTAGCTTCAGTAAAGTTAGCTTCAGTAAAGTTAGCTTCAGTAAAGTTAGCTTCAGTAAAGTTAGCTTCAGTAAAGTTAGCGCAGCTTCAGTAAAGTTAGCTTCAGTAAAGTTAGCTTCAGTAAAGTCAGCTTCAGTAAAGTTAGCTTCAGTAAAGTTAGCTTCAGTAAAGTCAGCTTCAGTAAAGTTAGCTTCAGTAAAGTCAGCTTCAGTAAAGTTAGCTTCAGTAAAGTCAGCTTCAGTAAAGTCAGCTTCAGTAAAGTCAGCTTCAGTAAAGTCAGCTTCAGTAAAGTCAGCTTCAGTAAAGTCAGCTTCAGTAAAGTCAGCTTCAGTAAAGTCAGCTTCAGTAAAGTCAGCTTCAGTAAAGTTAGCTTCAGTAAAGTCAGCTTCAGTAAAGTCAGCTTCAGTAAAGTTAGCTTCAGTAAAGTCAGCTTCAGTAAAGTCAGCTTCAGTAAAGTCAGCTTCAGTAAAGTTAGCTTCAGTAAAGTCAGCTTCAGTAAAGTCAGCTTCAGTAAAGTCAGCTTCAGTAAAGTCAGCTTCAGTAAAGTCAGCTTCAGTAAAGTTAGCTTCAGTAAAGTCAGCTTCAGTAAAGTTAGCTTCAGTAAAGTTAGCTTCAGTAAGGTTAGCTTCAGTAAAGTTAGCTTCAGTAAAGTTATCTTCAGTAAGGTTAGCTTCAGTAAAGTCAGCTTCAGTAAAGTTAGCTTCAGTAAAGTCAGCTTCAGTAAAGTTAGCTTCAGTAAAGTTAGCTTCAGTAAGGTTAGCTTCAGTAAAGTTAGCTTCAGTAAAGTTAGCTTCAGTAAAGTCAGCTTCAGTAAAGTTAGCTTCAGTAAAGTTAGCTTCAGTAAGGTTAGCTTCAGTAAAGTTAGCTTCAGTAAAGTTATCTTCAGTAAGGTTAGCTTCAGTAAAGTTAGCTTCAGTAAGGTTAGCTTCAGTAAAGTTAGCTTCAGTAAAGTTAGCTTCAGTAAGGTTAGCTTCAGTAAAGTTAGCTTCAGTAAAGTTAGCTTCAGTAAGGTTAGCTTCAGTAAAGTTAGCTTCAGTAAAGTTAGATTCAGTAAAGTCAGCTTCAGTAAAGTCAGCTTCAGTAAAGTCAGCTTCAGTAAAAGTTAGCTTCAGTAAAGTTAGCTTCAGTAAAGTTAGCTTCAGTAAAGATAGCTTCAGTAAAGATAGCTTCAGTAAAGTTAGCTTCAGTAAAGTTAGCTTCAGTAAAGTCAGCTTCAGTAAAGTTAGCTTCAGTAAAGTTAGCTTCAGTAAAGATAGCTTCAGTAAAGATAGCTTCAGTAAAGTTAGCTTCAGTAAAGTTAGCTTCAGTAAGGTTAGCTTCAGTAAAGTTAGCTTCAGTAAAGTTAGCTTCAGTAAGGTTAGCTTCAGTAAAGTTAGCTTCAGTAAAGTTAGCTTCAGTAAGGTTAGCTTCAGTAAAGTTAGCTTCAGTAAAGTTAGCTTCAGTAAGGTTAGCTTCAGTAAAGTTAGCTTCAGTAAAGTTAGCTTCAGTAAGGTTAGCTTCAGTAAAGTTAGCTTCAGTAAAGTTAGCTTCAGTAAAGTTAGCTTCAGTAAAGTTAGCTTCAGTAAGGTTAGCTTCAGTAAAGTTAGCTTCAGTAAAGTTAGCTTCAGTAAGGTTAGCTTCAGGTTAGCTTCAGGTTAGCTTCAGTAAAGTTAGCTTCAGTAAAGTTAGCTTCATTCATTGAGAGAAAATGTGCGCCTTTTGGGTTTGTAGTCTTATACCTCAACAGTTTTACATCAAACTGCGACTTTCTTGACTTTAAAATGTATATTTTAAATTGACAATCAGGGATGAGTTCCCTAATGAATATTAATGAGTCTTCCCCTACCACCCTGCAAAAAAAAATAAAAAAATATCGCGGCCGGTGGCATGTAGATTCGACCGATGCAGTAAAATGCTAACCAACCAATGGGCAGAAGTTGACCCCTTAAGACACACCCCCTCCTCATTTGCATAATGAGGCAGAAATGCATACAGAAATGTAGAAACGACAGGCAGAAATAAATAGCATTGAAGAAATAAATAGGCGGAAAAATACAAAGGAAGAATAAAACAGACAAAAATATTATAACATGCACATAAATAAATACTTCAAAAAATAAGTAATTAATAAATAAAGTTGAAGATTATAACGGACAATAAATAAATAAGGTAATTATTACAAAGGTGAATAAATAAAGAAGCTAATTAAAAGAGATATATACATTTATGTCTCACTGTATAATTTAATTTCTACCTACATTTATTTGTTTATTGTATTTTTTGGGGCAATTAATTGTATGCTTATTTATTTATTGAGCATTTATTTATTTCTGTATTTATTTTTAAATATGGTAGAGTTGGTCCTCCATAAAGGATCTCCGTATACCCACTTAAAAAAGTGTGAGGATTCATAACAACATCGTTTTGTGACAGAACTTTCAATCATAAATTCACCCCGCCGTGACGCGGAATCCAGTCACAAATGTAACTTAGCTACTGTAAAGCGGAACGTCACGCAATTTGGCCATTTTTGAATTAATAAATCAAAAGTAGGGATGTACAATGAATCAAATCTCGATATAGTGTCCATGTATATTAAAGCTCAAAAAGACTGCTATAGAAATAAACTCTGCATGTTCTGCGTGTTTCTGTGAATGAGCGCTCAATGTGTGCTCTACTAGCACTGAAGCGCGCGTGACACTCATGGTGTTTTCAGCGTCTATGTGTCACGTGTCTGTCCTGTCCTGTGTGACACTTGGGTGTTTGTTATGTTGGGCCATGTGCTCATGTCATTGTCTGATCCCTCCCCCTCGTTACCTGATTATTGTTTGAGTTCAACCACCTGTTTCCCTCTTGATTTGTTCCCTTTATAAGTCTCCCCTTGTATGCAGTCTTTGTCGGATCTTTGCTTTATGTTTCCCCGGTTTTCCTTGTCATGCTCATGTTGTTCCTTGTCAGGTTGGTTTTCTAGTTTGGTTCTGTTTTATGCTTTATCTTTTATGTTTTCCCGCTCGTGGGTTTTTGTTTTGTGTTTTGTTAATAAATATACCCCTTATGCTGCACTTGAGTCCTCTCCTTCACTTTTGGTAACCGTACCGTGACACTATGAGGAGGACATGCACACATTTGAACTTCATTGCAGAGCCTTTATGAGAGTCACTTCACAAGAATTTTACCATTTCATTTGATAAAACTATCGTCATTCATTCGTATCATACACACTCACAAACTTTAAAGTCTTCATGACAACCTGTCAAAATAAAAGTTTTCTATAACTTGAAGAAAATATAACAGAAATAGATTACTATTGCACAGTAGAGTATACTTCAAGTAGGCCTAATAATAATAACAATAATAGTTTATTAAAACACACACAAGCTCAAATGTCTTTAATTTACAACCCACCAAAATATAAGTTTGTAGAGAGAAAGAAAGTAACTCAAAGGAATTATAAAAGAAATTGCATAGTAAGATGTACTTTTTAAAATAATAATAATCAAATCTATTAAAACATAATTTAAAAGGAATATCACAACAAGTTTTTATACATGTTTTAATTTAAACAGTGATTTTTTTTTTCAAAAACATCATTTTAAAAAGTAAATTTGTATTTGGGGTGGGGGGGGTATGGGGGTTATATCACAGTATACTCACTACAAAAAACAAGACTAAACCACTGTACTGAGGGTTAAAGTGTAAAATTAATCTTTCTCGTCAAAGTTTATGATGGAGTTTGTGTTTTCCTCTATACATTCATATGCAAATAATATAATAATTTCTTTTGCTTTTGTTTGTTGACTGATGAACACATATAGTGTAATAACACACTCTCTATGATGCTGTATGATTGACACTTCTCTTCTTATGAGCATTAACTGTGGAAAAGTGCACAAGTTTAGTTTGTGATGTAAAGTTCAAAGTTTGTGTCTATATAATAATGCACAGAAATTATCCACATATTCCCTACATAATATAAATGTAAACTTTATGATGATGAGTGTAAAACATGTTGAATTATTGATCCTTCACACAATTAAAGTTAAAGGTTCAGATTGACAGATTCATGACACGATATTATTCAGTTTCTGACGGATGTTTTGTTCTTCTCCACATCAGCTCTCACAGGATCATCTGAAGATGAAAAAGATGAAGATAAAGTAATTCCCAGGTCCCGATCTATGGAAAATGTATTACTTGACATGAATCAGCCTCAGCTGAAACCCAGTGAATAATGTTGAATAATGTTGAATATTATATTTCAGCCTCACATTAATAACATGTGTTTTTATATCAGGTCATGTGACTGTTGTTGTTCATATGAGGATTCTATTATATATTCACTGAAATATTTCACTTTCAGAGGCCGACATCAGAAGAGAATATGATTTTATAAAATTTGAACTAAATCGCACTTTAACTGATCAGACCATAATATGAATATTAATGATGATTATGTGAGACTGTATAATTGGTGGAAGAGTGTAATAACAGTTTTTATAATTATTTTAAGGACCCGTTTATAGTCTTAAAAGTGACCAAGCGACTTATTGAGTTTCTCTGACTGATGAACACATATAGTGTAATAACACACTCTCTATGATGCTGTATGTTTGACATTTTTTCTTCTTATGAACATTAACAGTGGAAAAGTGCACAAGTTTTGTTTGTGATGAAAAGTTCACAACAATGGACAGAAAGAGCTTTATTATCATTAAACTGAATACAAACAACTAATACTTTAAACAAATATACTTTAAGCGTATTCCTCGCCAGCGATTGATGTCTAAAATTTATTTTTACCGGATCTCGGATCAGTTTAATTCATTTGTACACATTTCATGACACCTTTGTATAATAAAAAGGAAAAGTTGTATATAAAAGTCTATTATTGGTCTGATTAATCAAGCTCTCCATAAAACAAACACTACAATTTAATTAAATAACAGATATTATAAAGATAGACAAAGTTAAATGCATTAAATTGAGTTCAGCTTCAGGGTTTCTGCAGGGATCTTTAATAAAGTTACAACAGTTCTTCAGTCAGGAGCAGTGAGTAATGTTCTCTGTTCGCTGTGTTCTGGGATTCACTGACAGAAGCTTTATTGGCTGCTGTCCCTTTAAACCAGCCGCCGCACGCGGATCTGTGTGACGATCTCACACTATTAACTCATTTAAGACTGATGTTATGAGGACACTCGACAAAACAGACATTTCTACATTATTGTGTGTGTTTGTTCAAGCGTGAAAGAGATCCGTTTTCTGGATGTGTGTGTCACGACTCACAGGACTTTCACAGACAGCCGGTCTCAATATATATATATATATACACTCACCTAAAGGATTATTAGGAACACCATACTAATACTGTGTTTGACCCCCTTTCGCCTTCAGAACTGCCTTAATTCTACGTGGCATTGATTCAACAAGGTGCTGAAAGCATACTTTAGAAATGTTGGCTCATATTGATAGGATAGCATCTTGCAGTTGATGGAGATTTGTGGGATGCACATCCAGGGCACGAAGCTCCCGTTCCACCACATCCCAAAGATGCTCTATTGGGTTGAGATCTGGTGACTGTGGAGGCCATTTTAGTACAGTGAACTCATTGTCATGTTCAAGAAACCAATTTGAAATGATTCGAGCTTTGTGTCATGGTGCATTATCCTGCTGGAAGTAGCCATCAGAGGATGGGTACATGGTGGCCATAAAGGGATGGACATGGTCAGAAACAATGCTCAGGTAGGCCGTGGCATTTAAACGATGCCCAATTGGCACTAAGGGGCCTAAAGTGTGCCAACAAAACATCCCCAACACCATTACACCACCACCACCAGCCTGCACAGTGGTAACAAGGCATGATGGATCCATGTTCTCATTCTGTTTACGCCAAATTCTGACTCTACCATCTAAATGTCTCAACAGAAATCGAGACTCATCAGACCAGGCAACATTTCTCCAGTCTTCAACTGTCCAATTTTGCTGAGCTCTTGCAATTTGTAGCCTCTTTTTCCTATTTGTAGTGGAGATGAGTGGTACCCGGTGGGGTCTTCTGCTGTTGTAGCCCATCCGCCTCAAGGTTGTGCGTGTTGTGGCTTCACAAATGCTTTGCTGCATACCTCGGTTGTAACGAGTGGTTATTTCAGTCAAAGTTGCTCTTCTATCAGCTTGAATCAGTCTGGCCATTCTCCTCTGACCTCTGGCATCAACAAGGCATTTTCGCCCACAGGACTGCCGCATACTGGATGTTTTTCCCTTTTCACACCATTCTTTGTAAACCCTAGAAATGGTTGTGCGTGAAAATCCCAGTAACTGAGCAGATTGTGAAATACTCAGACCGGCCCGTCTGGCACCAACAACCATGCCACGCTCAAAATTGCTTAAATCACCTTTCTTTCCCATTCTGACATTCAGTGTGGAGTTCAGGAGATCGTCTTGACCAGGACCACACCCCTAAATGCATTGAAGCAATTAACTGCCATGTGATTGGTTGATTAGATAATTGCATTAATGAGAAATTGAACAGGTGTTCCTAATAATCCTTTAGGTGAGTGTATATTAGTGGTTTGAATGCATTGTTGGCAGTGTGTGAACGCTCTCTGTGATTGATTGGTTCTGACTTGCGTGTTCAGTTCAGATAAGCAGGGAAGTGGTTCTACTACACAATTATTCACTAACATAGGTTATCCATCCAATTCAATACATATTGTACGCATTAGATTTCTTGTCAAATAAACAAAATCACTGGTAAAAAAAAACAACAACCTGTAGTATCGATATTTTTATTTGAGTATCGATACTTTCGATTCTCAACGTCAGTATCGATACGGCCATCACTACCCGTGTATCCTCGCTCATAGCTCCTCATGAAGCTCCTCACACTCCTCGATCCTCGCGGTGCAATTAGAGAATTGAGATGTCCTTCAAGATGGCTGAGCTCGATCGGTTTCCGGGTTATAGGATGGAGACGAGGAGGGATATTGAGAAGCAGTGATTCATCCACTGGGGTCTTGTGAATTAATGTCACGGTCGTTGTGTTGTTGTTTTTTAAGTGTCAAAAAAATTAGTTAACTAAGATTAGTTGCGTACATTAACATGATCATTTTATGTCTCTTTTAAAAGTGTTAGCAGAGTATGTGATGACTAGTTTTTGCCATGTGCTTTATTTTACCACTAAGATTTTCTTGATTTTCTTTCCTCTCAGGCCAGATCTTTCAAAAGCAGGTTTGGGAAGTTTTAGCAGTTTTTTGCCTCTATCAATGATTTTTTATCCATTGGTTCTCAATCTTTTCGTCTCAGACCCAGACTTCCTCTTTGGCCTGGTTGCTGATGTGACATGTTGGCATGTTTGTTCGTTTTTTGTTGCCTCTTTAAGGTTTCTGTTTTTGCCTACTGGTTCCTCTCTTGTAAGGACTAGGTTCCTCTCTGACTTTTTTCCCTTAAATACCGGTAATGTATTGTTAAAACCTGTTACCTGTTTTAAATAAATGGCAAACAATGCACTGTACCATAATCTATTTTGTCTTTATTTTTTCCATTGAGTAAAAAGTCTGTTTGGAATGTCTGTATACATAATGCTATACATATGGGGATGTTAATAGATAGAGTAAATAGAAAACAGTATTTATATTCTAACTTTTTTATACTGTAGAATTATAGCTGGAACCACAGCTGCCAGTACTTTGTGAAATTACAGCCAAGCCGTAAAATTAAAAACAGTAGAATTACGGTAAATGGCTGGAACCACAGCTGCCAGTACTTTACTGTGAAATTACAGCATTGTTGAAACTGTAAAATTGCCACAGCTGCCAGTATTTCACTGTAAATATACGGGTGAATTTTTTACAGTAAGCTAGATGCAGCTTTTTTTGGGGGTTCGCATCGAATGCTCTTTGACTGTTATACATAATAAATGTGTTTATGAATAAAGATGGATCTGTTGAAAGCAGTTATTTTGAGTTAGATGCCAAATGTTCTCCTCCTATTCAACTTTGACATTGAAGGGGTGCATACAACATATTTGCCCACCGGAAACTATTCACATTCAAATACAATTTACTAGAAAAAAAACAAAAAAAACCTGGGGAAAATAAATGCAGAACATGTTCACAGAGGACACTATTAACACGACTATGAAACCATTCAGACAAATGTGGGCACAAATGGGTTAAGAGAGAATAAATGTTAAAATTAAGTGTTTTGTATGGATTTTTTTTTTTTTTTTGAGAAAATGAGAAAAGGGGCAGACCTGGTGTATTATATTCAACTGGTTGAAGGAGCATGTAAATCTTAGCGTTTAAGATGCTAATACTGCTAACAAATAGCTAGCTATAGTGAAATATTAATGGATGAATGAATATAAAAAATACCTGGATCATGTCAGGAAGCCTTTAAAAATTCACTTTGAGACTACTTTAATTGGGTCGCTTAAAAATGACTTAATTCCATGATGTTGAATTACATAAACAAAGTATGTTTGTTTAACGTAACCCAGTTATGTGGAACCTGGTGACATAAAAAGTTAATTAAAGCCAACATATTTTTTTGAGTGAGGGAGCGTTCTGGGAAGATTCTCGTGATGATGAACAAACGTTATTACAGTAGTGCGATCATTCAAAGTTTTCTGGTCTTTAATAATGTTCTGAAAACATTAACACAAAAATATTATTTATACATCATTAATGGAATGTTTATTCTGGAATGTTTTAGTTAGATGTTCTTCAACGTTTTTAAACGTGAAACAGCTTTTCCTGCTCAGTGTGTCCTGAAATATCTGATAGTTCGTCTCATTGATACATTTCAGTGTGTCTGATCTGATATTGTTGTTTTCTCATATTTTTGTGGAAACTGTGACACTTTTTTCAGGATTCTTAAATTAATAGAAAATTTCAACTGAACTTTTTTTGTAACATTAGAAATGTCTTGATTCTCCCTTTTGATCAGTTAACTTTTTTTATGTGAAGGTCAACAAAACATTAAGAGAATAAAAAAGCTGTTTCCAGGAAAACATTACACAGAGTGAAAGAGAAATTAAACTGTCCAAACCGCAAAGATGAAAATGATAATGTTAAAGCATTTTAGAGATGTGAAAGTGCCATGTTCCCTATATACTCATATTGAAATGAAGCTGGGAGGACATAAATAGAGCCGCATTTCAGTCAGAGATTTATCTTCACTCGCTCCAGGAATATTCATACGTCTCTATTTACAGTCAGTTTGTGTCTCCAATTGATGGATGATCATACATTTTGATTGTTTAAACACTACATTGTTGCACTTTTGTTGTTATTTTAGATTTTGTTGCAGGCAGAAAACTCTTGAATCTTCTGTGAGATTCATATATTCTGCACAGCAGATTTGAAAGATTTCAGGTGAGTTTGATTTTAATTATTTACAAGACACATTATGGAGGACTCCAAAAACAAAATTTGTTGAAGCTGAAATATGTGACTTAAAACCCAAATATTGGGATCCTGCACTGAAAAAAGTTTTTCATTCATCCAATTAAAAAAATTTAGGGTAATGGTTCACATCTATATTTTATAACTTGAGCCAATGAAAAATAAATAACTTGCCCTAACCAATATTTTCTCTGTCTATTAAAACTATTTTTTTAAACCTGGCACAAAGTATATTTTTCTTGTTGAATTAAGTCAATTAATTTAAATTATATTTTTGATCTAAGCAAAAATATATAGATTTAATCAAAACAAAACTTCTCATTTAAGAAATATGTATTAGAAATTATTTGTTTTCTCGAATATATATCGATTTAATTAAACAATTATTTCTAATTTTTAAAAATAAGTTAATAGAAATTATTTATTTTAAACAAACAAAAATATATGGATTTAATAAAACATGTTTCCCATTAAGGAACATTCATTGTACTTAATATTTAATCTTATCCAAAATATAATAAAAAAAGACATACATTTTCATTGCATTGATATTTATTATCTTATACACAACTTCAACATCCACAATTTCAGTGCTCCAAGTGTCAGATGTTTAACTTCTGAGCTGGCAAACATTGACCTGAAAACTACAGCCATAAAGGAATACCACCGTTTTTTGAAATGGGGGTTATTCACCGTCTCAGTGCATGCATTGTCTTAGTCTGGCAGCGCCGCCGCTAGCTTAGCTTAGCATAATGAATGGAATGCTTTGTTGCTGGATAGCATGTCGTGAGTAAAAGTGTAAAAAAAAAAAAACAATTCCTTCTCGCAACGAGTAATTCCTAATTCCTTCATTCACAACGAGTACAAATAGCGATGCAGATTAAGACTAGGTGATTTCCTAGGCAGATATTGATTTGGGACTATATTGGGGCGAAGCACTACTTGGGTGCAGAGATATCACACAACACCTGAATGATGTATCAGTCGTGTGATATCTCGTGATATCCCAATATAGTCCCAAATCAATATCTGCCTAGGAAATCGCCTAGTCTTAATCTGCATCGCTATTTGTACTCGTTGTGAATGCGCAGACCACGAGAAAGAATTAGGTTGTTTTTATTTAATCACTTTTACTCACGACATGCTATCCGGCAACAAAGGATTCCATTCATTATGCTAAGCTAAGTTAGCGGTGGTGCTGCCAGACAAAGACAATGCACGCACTGAGACGGTGAATAACCCCCATTTAAAAAAAACGGTAGCGTGTTCCTTTAACGAGAACAATGCAGTGAATTAGGGAAATGGAACAATTACTCAGTTTTATCAGAAATGCAGCTGTGGTAAGTATCTCACTATCTCTGTCCTCATTGTATTTTATGATGCTACAAATAATATCCAACCGTAAAAAAAAACACAGAAGAAATTTGAATGAAGGTACAGAATCTCATCTCATAGGTATAAACTGCAAGCAGTTGCAGGTTCCAACTAGTCTCATCGCAATTGTATCTGAACTGGGCTGCTTCAAGGCATGACAGGTTCTACTACTGAAATACTGAACCTATTTCTTTAGAACGCCGAACCATAGCCAGTCACTCAAACATGACATCTCAAACATAACATCACTTACGGGTGTAAACTGGGATGTGTGGGAACCCTGAATTAAGCTCTATTGTAGAGCTGGTCATAGAGCCTTTTAACTTTGTTGGACATGCCTTTTGGGTCCAGCTCCATGATGACTTTCTGGATATATTCAAATGTCAGTTTCAATGTCTTGGGATATTCCAGATTGCACGCATAAAGAAGGCCCAGGAGAATTGCAACAGCATTTGCAACAGACGGCAAGTTGCTCAGAACCTCTTGACCCTCAAGAATGATGCCAATATTTGTGGGTACAGCTTGTGCATCTCTGATGATGAAGACTGCCATCGTTTCTTGCTGAAGAATTTGTCCAGCCTCTTCTTCCTCTGACACCTGGAAAATAATTTAAGAAGGAGAAAAAAGAAAAATGATTAAGCAATCGATACAGCTTGGGTTTTCCCCATTAATATTCCGACGGCCTTATATCGTATATTCTTATATTCAGGCCAGCTAATACCATATTGGCCTGAATATAAGACCACATGCAAATAATGAACTTTTATGAACTGTAGTGTCCCGTTCCACTGCGTTAACATTTGATGTGAATATACGTTGTGTTGTACAGTATGTTGAGATGGAGGCGCCAGAACTGCAACCGATAGAATGCACGATACTACGATATTTCTTCAAAAGTAGATCGTGGAGACATTTTAATCGGCCACGATCAAATCTTGATATCGCACACCCCTACTGTAAACTATTAAGGTAGCCCTTGCTTGCACATTTCTCTATTTGAAATTAGCCTTCAGACTGTTTTTAGACATATATCTGAACATAGTCTGATGTCTAATTTGGAAGTGGACAGCCTTATATAGCAAGCATTTTCTCATCTCTAAAGTAATCTTGCCTTACCAGGAAATCTTTGATGAGGTCCTCCACTGCTTCTCCCATGTAAAGGATGAGACATTTAAGTGCAATCTCCCTCTTTGTAGCGATGTCAGTATCCTGCATCAAGATAGTAAAAATTACTATTTATTTTTGAAAACCAACCGACATCGCCCGATTGGCGCCAATGCAGCAATAAAAAAAAGTTTGCCAATGGAGCAATATTAGACATAAATAAATGTTGTATTTCGTCAGTCATAATTATCCATACATTAAGCCAGTCCCTTAACATGTAACATTAGCTTATTCACTTAAGTTAGTTGATCAGGTTAACCGTTCTAACGGTTTTAACGTTATTCTTATGGCTGACTGAGATAACGTTCCGTTCAATGCTTAAACGTTCACGTTAATTACCATTTTAAAATCAAAAAAGTCCACGGGTTTTCTTTAAACGTATGTTCCCTTTTGAAATCGGTCAGGAATTGATTTACGTCGACATATTGTGTAAACTCAGCTAGCTAACACACCAAGTTAACATTTCAAACTATCGTAGTAGGCTACATGCTTATCTAACGTTACAAGAGAAAGTCAGCGCCATGTCTGGCATAAAATTAACAGCTACTAAATACAGCAGATTTAAATGGTTGTTTGTTTCACTTACCAGAGTTTTTCTGCGATGATTCTGATGGTTGTTTGATTCTCAAAGTCTGGCCTGGTGAAAGAAAATGGTGATCCACGGAGCGACTTGAAGAGCGATCTGGTGACTGACTGTCACTGGTCGAGATTTATGTTTAATGCCCATGCGCGGGCCTGTGTGTAACCTTGAAATTGTACATTCGTTGAAACAAATTTTTCTTATTTAAGATCTTAATGAAAAATATTTATATTTAACACTGTTTTGAACGAATAAAATATAACTTAAAAAATAAAACAAATAATAGTAAACTGAATTGAAAGAAAAAATATTAATTGAATGAAGTACTGCTTGAAAACCTTTTTTCAGGAGATGTTTTGACGGATGCCCTGTTGTGCTTCAATAATATGTGAGCAAAAATATTTTTTAAGACACTGGCCAAAAACATGCTAAACATTTCATAAGACTTTTTTTGTGAAAAAAAGAACAAAAATAATTGATGGTGGCTGATGGCTGTAATTGAATTATTTTATTGACACACAATTGACATACTTCAGATTTGAACAATTACATTTAAAATCCTTTTCTAACATTGATGAGATTTCCTGAAACTTAGACATTAAATTATTGAAGACATTTTCTGTAATCAGGTTTAAATCCAGGAGTTTTATTTTGAAAAGCGCTATACAAATGACTTACGTGAAATGCCTGTCTGAATATAACCTTATATATATATATATATATATATATATATATATATATATATATATATATATATATATATTATGGTGAAAAAATAAAGCACTGTATATTTTTAGTTTTTCATTATTATTATAACCTCTTAAAATGCTTAATGTTCACAGGTGAAATGAATCAGCCAGACGAGACATCGGTGTCATTGCAGTGAGTATTTCCTGATCTTTATTAACTTTACAATTAATGGATTATTATCAATAATACATTTACCAGGTTTCATGTGTTAACTAGCTTACTTGAAAATAATAGTTATTACAGGATTTGAGTTAGTTGATTAGTTAATGTCAATAATGTTAATATTATACAAATCAAATGTTGTACCTTTAACTTTAGTTGAAAGAAAATGCATTTATTAACCTGTTAAGCTTCAAGCCCATTTTTGAAAAATCCCCAGATATGGCATTCCCAAACTTAAACAGATACAGTTCATGAACCCTTTGTACTAAAAGCACAAGTAAGATCTCATTTGAAAGCTGACACCTGGAAGTTTATTGTAAATGTAGAATTAATTATTATCATAATGAAAAAAAATAGTTATAAATAGCTTCAAAGTTTTGTAAAGTTATTATACATTTATTTTTATGAAACATCTTCATGAAAATAAAATTGAAGTTGGCATTGTAGCAATCTAGAAATGCACTGCAGCTAAAGCCACATGTCTAACCATGTTATATTTAAAATCTGAAGATGATAAGTCTAAAACTCTGTATTTAGTTCAATGTTTTTCAAGATCATGTCATATGACTTTATTTTGATTAGACTGGTGTTTATTGTTTTCTTATAAGCATCTATTCAGTCTATTGCCTCTATTGTTTTGTGATGCAAAAACGAGTCCCATTCAGTCTCAGGCTCCCCTGCACATATTCACACCTCTCCAGCCAGTTTATTGCTCTAAATATGCTTTTCTTTTGTCTGCATTATAATCACTAACGACTAGCAATTCACACTGTTTCAATCCCTCATTTATTTTATAAAAGTTCTCACTTCACAGTGAAACTGTATCAAATGCCCTTTTTGAAAAACGAAACATTTCAGTAAGCATTCTTATTTAGAAAAAAATCATAAAAATTACACCGAAGTAAGGTAGCAGGTGCTCAGTACTAGCTAGCATGTTAGCTTAGCACACCATCAATACACGACAATTTATGAGAATAAAACTATGTTTGTTCTCCAAACTTACTTTATAGCGCAAGTCGAGTGTTTTAAATAACTTTCTGTAATCTGATTTGGCTTCAGATAAAAAAATCAGATAGAAAATATATTATTTTATTGTATTCTGCACAATTTGAAAGTCTATCTCGATTAGCATTACATTATACATATAATCAATTATTATGAAAATACCTGACATGACTCGAAGAACACAGGTAAATCAAATATCATTGCAATCATGTTTATTGTCTTCAAAACATCTTTATCTGCACTTTACAGCGATCTCGGATAGCTTTGTTGTGGCAGGACTTCCTGATTGTCACATGATTATGGCTCTTCTTCATGTGATCCATATATGGACTTCTGTGCAAACAGCGCCCTCACTTTCAGGATGAATTGATAACACAGTACAGAGTATACAGCGCTCAAAATGATTACATCGACGCATTTGGGTATAAATTCAATAAATATTATTCCTGTCTATAGAAGTCTGATGTAAAGCTATGAGAATCTATCAATATTTCTCCAAATCTGCACATGTTTGAGCTAAAAGCCCTGAGGGACGTTGTTTTGTCAAGCGCTGTCATGACGATCGCACGGGAGTTTTTTTCTGAATGAGACCGGCTGACGCTCATAATTCATATTAAAGGTAACGACTCATTTTTTAATTTCATAACTCCTGACACAAATTAAGACATAACTGTCACTATAAGTTTCTCAGAATACAATAGTGGTCAAATACTGAATCTTGAGTCTTATATCTTTTTAATGATGTATAGTTTGTCAAGGTATAACATTAAATCTGATAGTATATTTGAACTAAATAAAAAAAAAAACGCTTCAGTGCGCCGACGCTCTGGAGACGGTTAAGAGGTTAAATGTTAAACTAAACAATATTATTTTGTTTGTAATTTTTTTTTACATTCATTTTTATCGACCATCCCAAGCATGTAGACCTATATAACGGTGCATGAGAAAAATATATTCCAGTCCAGCCAATTGCGTGGGTTTGGCGGATGACGGATTATGATTGGTCAGATCACCTGTCAATCAAACTCCCTGAGAAGGGTGAATTGCGCGGGTCCACCAGTAGAGGGCGCTCGTGCAATGATTCAATGAGGAATAGCACAGCTTCTAACAGCTAATGAATTAACCAAAGCCCTTACACATTTTTAGCTTAGTGTTGTTGTAAGTTTGGTATATTGCAAAAGTTAAATATGACCATTATAAATTGCATAATGATCAATAGAATATTTATATAAATAATATTAAGCAAATGTCCAGTGCTGTCTGCTTCTAAAAAGTAAGTTTTGATGTTTCAGGAAACTCGAAGCTCTTAATGATGAACTGCAAGGAAGCATCAAGAAACTGAACTCTGAATATGACAAAAACCATTTAAAGCTGCAGAGTAAAATACAGGAACTGAAACGCATCACTGGAAAGCTTGAAGCCGTGCACAAAGCCAATACGGAGGGCAGTTTAGTGGGATCATCAATGGGAGTGGCTGGAGGAACCGTGGCTCTAGTGGGTCTGGGTTTATCATTCTTCACATTTGGTATTTCTTTAGCAGTTTCTGCTGTTGGTGTTGCAGTCGGAGTCGCTGGAGGAATAACAGGAGCAACAGCGAACATCATTAACATGATCCAGCAGGGCAATCTACGTGAAGATATTGAGAAGATCATCAAGGATTTCCAGAACACAATCCAGCCAATGATTGATAATCTGAATACAATTTCTAAAACCGTAAAAGAGCTTCAGAAGGAAGAGCAAGAGTTTTCTGTGCAAAATAAGGCAATAATGACAAGTGTGAGATCATTGAAAACCGTTTCGAGCATTACTAAACTTTTAGCTGTACTGCGAACCGCTAGCATTGGGAAAACAGCCGCAAAAGCTGCCAGTACACTTAAGATGGTTGGGAGAGTAACTGGCGTAATCTCAACTCTGTTTCTTGTTCTTGATGCTTACAGTATTTATTGTGATTCAATAGAGCTCTCTGAAATAAATAAACCAGAAAACAGCAGAAAAGCAGAAAACATTCAATCAGAAACTTTGAAGTTTGTTCATCAGATGAAAGAAACGGCCGCTCAATTGCAGGAGACTCTGGATGAAATTAAAAGTGCCAAAGACGATATTAACAGAGAGTTACAGATCTGTTGAAATTATGCTTGAACTTGGTATTATCAATTTATTGACACTCTTTAAAATGAAATCTTTAAAAGTGTATAAGAAAGTGTGTGGTCAGGGTGTCGTGAATTATAGCATATGCTTATATATTCTGAGATTTTCCACTGTGGATCTATGGTTTTAGTGTTTCATACAAAGATTTTAATTTGCAGAAGATAGGGAGGAAAATGTAAATATGTGATTAAATACTGAAGTTTCCATAGTATTTCAAACATTTTATTTTTAATGTATTCACTTTTTTTTCATGAGCTCTGTATGTTCAATCAAACTATTCTCCTTGTTTTCTGGTTCTGTCTGACCTTGGATGAACTGGATGAACAGTCTTTGTAAATGAACAACTTTCACTGGAGTTTGGATTCTCTTTGTGTCTTGTGAAATTCTATTTGCATCCATTGTCATTGCCTTTTTTTGTGTGTATGTTACCGTATTGTAATGTAAAGTAAAAATAAAGTAATAATCATGGTTTTCCAGCTGATGTAGATGTTAAGACCAAAGTATCTCTTACAAAATGAAGCATGTGTGCACTCTAAATAAATGTACATCTGATCTCAACAACATATTTGCCCAAGTTGTGTGATATTTAAAAAGTAAACAGTAAAGGAGGATGTTTGAAATCAACCAAGAAATATCTACAATAGATTCAGTCTTGTTACTCTTTGGTGTAAAGGTTAATTTACTGATAATGCTTTTTGTCCTTTTTATTCATTCTTTAATAATTGACTTGCATTAGACTTTTCCACTATATCAGACTCTCAAACTGAAACAATTACGACAAAGTTTAGAATGCTATTCATAGATGCCACCTAAGTCACTAGAAATAGACAGCCCGTTCTCATCCTTTGGCGTCATACATGTGACGCTTTGGACATTTCGTCGAAATCTTACGCACATGGCATCGTTTAGCATCAATATGAGACGCAGAACCCAAGGCGTCATAACCGTACCCGACCCCAGACCTAAACCTACCCATAACAGTGCGTGTTATATTGACGCTAAAGGATGCCACGTGCGTAAGATTTCGACGAAATGTCATATGGCGTCACCTATATGACGCCAAAGGATGAGAATGCGTTGAAATAGAACGCCGTTGACGACCGATCTCGCCCGGCGCCGCCCAACTGCCCATTTGAATGAGAGAGAAAGACAGAGATACATGGATACAATTTTAATTTTAGGCTCCGATCCTTATTTGTTAGCGCCAGTTTTCTTTTGTGCTTTATTATCTGCCCCAGACTTGCCCCAATTTGCCTTCCGTGATATATATATTTATACTGTGCATAACCCCTCCCCATTAGAGATGCGCGGTTTGCGGTTATAGCCGCGGACTCCGCGGATAAACCGCGGATCGGGCGGATGACGTGACGAAAAAAAATATTTGAATTAAATTCGGGCGGTTGGCGGGCGGTTTCTAGTCTCGCGGGTGTCATCAGCAGCGCCTTGTATCAGCGGATGGCGGGCGGGTGCGGTTTTGAAAATTGGTCAAAAACGTTGGTGCGGATGGATGGCGGACGGATGATGAGTTTTGTGATGCGGTTGCGGATGAAATAATAGCCCATCCGCGCATCTCTACTCCCCATACAGCGGGGATCGCTTGAAGGCTTTCAAGAGTAGGCCTACAGACGTATATCATCAATATGCTGTTGCTGGATGGGTAAAATACGTAAAAGTGCAGCACCTGGCCACCAAGGATTTATATTTAATCATGGGAAATGTTGGTATTATAAAAAAAAAAAATTATGGTAGTTTTTTAAGCAACTACCTAAAATACAAAAGCAGTGAATGTCTAAATAATGTCTTTGGAAGAAGCAGTAAAAGCTAATTTTATGTGTTACAATCAACAACAACTAATAATGGGGCAGTTGTGGCCTATAATGTGGATTCGAGTCTCAGTCTGGCATTATTTGTAGGTGGTTGGAGGAGTGAATGATTGAATGACCTTTACCTTCTCTTTCACCTTCAATAAGCAACATCTGCCCACTGCTCCAGGTGTGTGTTCAAGGTGTGTGTGTGTGTGTGTGTGTGTGTGTGTGTGTGTGTTTTGATGGGTAAAATGCAGCAGAGCACAAATTCTGTGTATGGGACAGTGAACTTGGCTTCACGTCACTTCCAGTTAAAGGGGTCATGAACTGAGAATTCAAATTTTCCTATGATCTTTTGACAGTAAGATAGGAGGTCGTAATACTATAAAAAATACCCTGTAAGTTTCAAAACTAAAAACGTCCTTGTTATTCAAAAAACTGCTTTTATTGAAACCGAGGCCAGAGAACGACAGGATCTGAAAAGTGAGGAATTATGACGTAATAGTGCAGTGAAAGAATATACCAACGCTTACACGCGTCTTTGGAGCGGCAGTGAATACTGACATGAGAACGAGTAAAGATCGACACAGGATCAATACCATTACCTTCCAAATGATCCTAATGCTAGGAAAGTGTTTGTTTTTTCCAACAATGTGAAAGTCACTGCTGTGCGTTCGGTGCATTTCACTGTGGATTATTTGATAATCAGTCGCAATTTCTTTGCTTCTTTCTTCAGGCTTTGCAAACAGACTTTCACGATATGGATCTGCCAGCAACGCCACAAACATGTAAGTAATCATGTTTATTCTAATGCCTGATCTGTGATCAGTGATTTCTGATGTGTAATTATTTAAGTTCAGACAGATAATCTTTCTCAAAAAAATCGTTCAATTCATACTTTGCACGTGACGTCACAAGTACTGGCTGGCGGGCAAGAGCGTCGTTCTCCAGCAACGAAACCCAGTAAACTAGTCAAGGATCTTGCCAGGATGTCGCCAGTTTTTATACAAAAGTTGGTGTTTCGAGGTGTAAACGACATGCCAGATAGTTGTTGTGCGATTGGTTGCACTAACCAGATGAGATATGCAACCTTCACAGTATGCACGTCTGTGCAGTGATCATTCCATCACTCCATCAAAGGTAATTTCAACATTTGTTTGAATACAATGGGTGTATGATCATGTAATTAATTGTGTCTTTAAGTTACCCTGTAGTTTCGTCAATCAACGCCACCAGCTGGTTCGGCGAGTCAGCTGTTTGTGTTATGAGGCTAACTGTAGGCTAACCCGCCGCCGGCGAGAGCGGCAAAATTCATTTGAATGACTTCTGGGCACTTTGACGCTCTCGCCGGCGGCGGTGTAAACGCACGGTAACAGCTGTCGTATTTTGCTAACAACAACAAAAGTGTGTGATAGGTTGTTTTGAGGTTTGTGATATCTATGGTTTTCAATGAGAACCAGAGATGACCCAACAGTAGAGCTAGATTATTTACGGAGGAATTATTACTGCTCGATTATCTCAAAAATCCTTGTCTGCTTAACACAATTTAGCTGCCTTGGAGTTAATCCTAGTCCATAGTTATGCAGCTAGCTCGCTAACAGACCTGATAGCTACTAGAAAGTCCTGGAACTACAGGACTCTACGTTGAAAATACCCGTTTGTTGCCCGCCAGGTATCCATGGTAGTCACGTGACTGCAAAGTATGAATACTGTTTATGAATCAGTAAATCAAGCCAGTGACTAAACGATCAACGATAAACGATGAAAATAATCTTATTTAAACTGTGATTAAATTATATACAGAAAGCGATCAAAGAACGCTCCTTTTCCAATCGCACAAGCTGTCAATCACACAGCGCGAGTTTAATCTGAACATTTGCCAAAACTCGTTATGAAATCAATGATGCTGTTACACTGCACAACGAAGCTCTTCTTGTATTTACATCATGTTTGCATTGTTATTTGGTGAAAGCATTCGTGAGAGTGCAGAAACTGCGTTGCAATGATGAGATCACTTCATTCACGCGATCAACAGACTGTCTGTCATCAATGCTCATCACTGCAACCTTTCATGTGATGGAATAGATCTAAATATAATGCTTTAATCAATACTTTTACAATTTGTTATTCTCGATAGCTGTAATAGTAAAAACGTAAAAGTTTTCGAGAGATTTCCACATGTAATGTTAGCTATTTCATATGCAAACATGTCAGCCAATCACAGCAGTGGGCGTTTACACTGAAGTCTCACAGCAGCCAATCACAGCAGTGGGCGTTTACACTGAAGTCTCACAGCAGCCAATCACAGCAGTGGGCGCTTACACTGAAGTCTCACAGCCAATCACAGCAGTGGGCGCTTACACTGAAGTCTCACAGCCAATCACAGCAGTGGGCGTTTACACTGAAGTCTCACAGCAGCCAATCACAGCAGTGGGCGTTTACGCTGAAGTCTCACAGCCAATCACAGCAGTGGGCGCTTACACTGAAGTCTCACAGCCAATCACAGCAGTGGGCGCTTACACTGAAGTCTCACTGCCAATCACAGCAGTGGGCGTTTACACTGAAGTCTCACAGCAGCCAATCACAGCAGTGGGCGTTTACACTGAAGACTCACAGCCAATCACAGCAGTGGGCGCTTACACTGAAGTCTCACAGCCAATCACAGCAGTGGGCGTTTACACTGAAGTCTCACAGCAGCCAATCACAGCAGTGGGCGTTTACACTGAAGTCTCACAGCAGCCAATCACAGCAGTGGGCGTTTACGCTGAAGTCTCACAGCCAATCACAGCAGTGGGCGCTTACACTGAAGTCTCACAGCCAATCACAGCAGTGGGCGCTTACACTGAAGTCTCACTGCCAATCACAGCAGTGGGCGTTTACACTGAAGTCTCACAGCCAATCACAGCAGTGGGCGCTTACACTGAAGTCTCACAGCCAATCACAGCAGTGGGCGTTTACACTGAAGTCTCACAGCAGCCAATCACAGCAGTGGGCGTTTACACTGAAGTCTCACAGCAGCCAATCACAGCAGTGGGCGTTTACACTGGAGTCTCACAGCCAATCACAGCAGTGGGCGTTTACACTGAAGTCTCACAGCCAATCACAGCAGTGGGCGTTTACACTGAAGACTCACAGCCAATCACAGCAGTGGGCGTTTACACTGAAGACTCACAGCCAATCACAGCAGTGGGCGTTTACACTGAAGTCTGACACAGACACGCCCTTCAAACAGAGCGTTCAAATCAGAGGCTAAAATGCTTGGAAAAATGCCTTTTATTTCTAAATTATGAATTTTAATGTAAAAATCATACTAACATTATAAGGGCACCCCAGGAAACATTATGAAATAATTACATGCCCCCATTTAAGACAGTGATTAACAATGAACAATGCTCAGAAAAGCCCTTGGCGTTACGATCATATCATGTGTTTCCAGGGTCGGCGCCACGAGGGGTCCGGGTCACTGTGCCCCCTCACCTCTGGTCAGCACACCACCCTGCCTCGCAACCTCAGAACGCCATCTCAGCCGCTGAGACTCGGCAACAGGCACGCTACCACTGCGCCCTTTTATTCCTGACATATTATAATTACCTTAACTACATATATACTGTATATATACTCTATTTTGTAAATTAATTTAGTTTTACCATAATTAAATCAGCTTTGCAACTTTGCAACCCGTAAATAAATGCATCGATCCGCGAGTTTTGTTTGAGTTCTTCAATGGTCTAGTGATCTTTTGCCAAGCGTGTCAGAGGTTACGGGTTGTGATCCGCATTCGTATACTTTTTTCTCTCTCTCATCAAAACTGAATATGTTCATCAGTGGTTACAGTCTATATCACGCAGGGACACGTTTGTGTGCATTTTATTTTGGGATCTCACCGGAACGAATAGAGATTTTCTGCAATGGCGACTGCGCGCGCGCCACAAGAGAACACTGTATCTATGACACTGATAGCAGCGAAAACGAGCGCTCAGCTTGATTTAAAAAACAATACATTTTAGCGCTAGATCTCTTATTTAATAGCGAACTAAATGAATGCTCTGCTAGATAACTGGAGATGTTTTATTTATTTGTATTAGGTGCATCCGTGCCATGTTTCAAGAAGTGGTGAGAAAACCCAGCAAATTACGCCTATGATGACGACGACTGCACTGGATCGAAACAAATCAACCCATTTTTTATTAAAAGTGGGTGTAGGTAGATTTTTTAACTAGACATTTTCATGACAAAAAAATAAAATAAAAAAATACACATATCCATATCTATTAAGCTATATCTTATCTAAAAACAATCTCTTCACTCATATACTAAAACCAACATTAAAACCTTAATGTCCAATGGCAACTTATTCCACTCCTGCGCACCGGTATAATCGAACGTCCTCTGACCGCACAAACTCTTACACTTACATAGATTACATAGATAGGAAAGGACACGACAGAAGAGAGTCTGATGGAGATCAGAAAGAGACAGAGAGGAAAAGACTTTTCCCAGCCATGATAACACTGGAGAAGAGTTGAAGATGATCCTTGTCTTCTTTTGAGCGCACAATCGTCAAGTTATTATCATCTTTACAACACACAGTGTTTCAAAGCAGCTTTACCGTGATAACAGGAAAATAATGCAACAAAGTTTGTTTCCAGAAGAAAATAGCGTCACAGTCACAGTAAGTTCAGTGATGCTTCATTTTTGTTGTAAAAAAATATATTATAAATAATATTTTTTTATTTAAAAAATCATATTGCTGTGTTCTTTCCGTTGTTATGGTTTGTTTTAGTATTGTTTTGGTTTGTTGATTATTGTGTGTTAATTGTGAGCTGACTGCATGGCTTGAGCCTATAGATGCAGAACTCACCCATGCTAATGTTTGAGGCTGAGTTTAACTGAGTTTTGGGGATCTCTTCTTTTTTTTTTTTTTTTTTTTTTTTTATTGTGAATAATGGTGATATTTCGTTTAAGAAAACTGAGATACTGTAACTTTACTTATCTCTCCTTTTCTTGCAGAAATTTTTAACTGGACCTTTTATCTGGCTGGACCTGTTTACACACTCACACACACGCGCGTACACACACACGCACACGCACACACACACACTACAGTATTCATAGTTAACGTTATTAAGCCTATATGTTCTGACATGTTCACTGACTGCTCTCTGCACACTATTCACATCAAAATCACTGTCAAATACTTTTTGTAAGTCTAAGAATCACATGTAGAAACTTGTCCTGTATCAGATGCCCTGCAGTGGGTGTGTCTGATGTCGGATTTAACCAGAGAAAGTGAAACTATCCTCCACTGTGTGCATCAGAACAGTTACTTCTACATCACCAGGGAATATAGTTAAAGTTCGAGCACATTCAACATGAGTTTCCAGATCTACTTTATAGATAGGAGACACGGACGCGAGAGAAGAACAGTTTCTGTGGCGAATTCAGAAGAGGAGTTCAGGAACACCACAGTGGAGGAGTTAAAGAGAAAACTCATTCCTGAAGACCAGCGTAAGTCCAGCACTGCAGTCTTCTGTGTGCATTAGCGAACATGTGGGAAGGATATTGAGATGTTAACAAAGAAAATCAGTATTTCAATGTAGATTCAGCTCTTATTACCGGAGAAGCCTGAGATTCAGAAGTGTGTGTGTGTGTTTCTCATGTTTCTTCCACAGTTGCAGACACTATACTTCGCTACCGCTTTAAGACACTGAAGAAGAATCGCACACTTGGTTTCTACGGCATTAAACATGAGGATCATATTACAGCAGTGCGCCGTAGAAGTATGCAGTATTTACACTAGTATTTGACATTATTAAAAGCATTTATTTATAGTCTTAAACTCACTGCCCTTTTCATTTCAGTTCCCCGTTCACCGCTCTATCCACTGCCTTTATTCAGGAGGAATGTTTTATAATAACATGTTACAGCTTTTATACACTTCAGACCTTTTTTATGAGTTTTGTGCTTCATTTTGTGGCAATATAACTTGAAACTTTATTACGATTAGTATAAAATACTTTTGATTATTGTGTTCGCTGTTCCTTCACAGTTAAAAACACTAAACTTGACAACTCTGATCTCGAGCCACTGGAGGATGATCACACACTCGGTTTCGGCATTAAACATGAGGATGAGATTACAGCGAGCAGTGGAAGTAAGCATTACACAAGTGTTGGAAATTATTTAAAGCATTTATTTATAATCTTAAACTAACTGAACTTTTCTTTCAGTTCCCAGTCCACCGCCCTATCCACCGGATTGTTACCTGGAGGAGGGATGGATTGGATCTAGTGGATCTAGTGGATATTGTCCACATTCAGGAGGTCAGTTTCTCAGTGCTTGTTTTCTCTATCAGTGTTTTTTATTTATTTATATAAAGACATTTATAAAGACACTAATAGCAGATCTACGGCAAATAATCATAATCTTCTGTTCTTCTGCACATCATCTCAGTGTCAGGTCTGAAGAAAAATATATAACATATATAATATATCCAGCACTGAATCTATAGTTAAATATGAGCTCTTAACATGTAAATGCATTAAACTCACACTGAATCTTACATCATGTTTCATTAACAGTGAAAAAACGCATAATCCATTATTAATATATTCATACTGAGGGTTGAAGTGTAATATTAATCTTTCTCTGTCAAAGTTTATGATGGAGTTTGTGTTTTATATATTTTTATATCACATATTTTGTTATAATGTTTCCACTTCCTTGTGTTTTTAATGGTTTAATTAAAGGTTCTGTAAGTAATTTCAATATAGGTCCGGGTATCGTTCGTTCATTTGTTTTTGCTTTCATATATGAAAACGAAAAAAGTAGAAAACAACTCCTTTTTTCGTTTTTTCGTTTTATTTGAAAAACGAAAAAACGAAATTATGACTTGATTTTTGGTTTTCTCGTTTTTGCACGGAAATCAGAGAAACCACTTGATATTCCGATTTCCCCCTGTGGGTGGGGCTAAATCTGATTGGCATGATATGCATTCATTATTTTTCAAATTAAGAGTTTTCCAAACACTGTATTTGTTAGCCTGTAAAATTAATAGTCTATATGCATGCTATTTGTCACCCAATTATTTGGCTTCACTGACTGAAAAAAATCTATTGAAATAGCCTAAATTCAAGCCAGTGTTCATGCACTGACAGTTGTCATTATACAAATTTAAATAATATACATTTATTCTTTGTTTTAGATGTTTTTATTAACTTAAATACTCATGAATAATATATTTTTTATATTTCTATTTGTTATGTATGGCCTGTATGCACATACAGGACTTAGGGGGTAAGATTTAGGGGGCTGGGAGCCCCTGGGCTTGAGTTAATGTTTTGGCCCTACAACATCATGACGGAGTAGCAAATTAGACAAAAATGTAAATATGCTTTGAGGTTCCTAGAACAAGTAATAAGCATGCCTAGGCATATAGTCAAAGTTTAGTGGTAGGCTAATATTACATCGTCATTATAATACAATATAATGCAGGATCATTGTCATATATCTGTCCTCTTATGACAGATTCTTACATTTAGTCAACAAATTCAATCAGAATGCAAAGACACGGTGTATGGCTACTATGACCAAATAAAAGAAAGTCGGTACCAATAAAATACATTTTTGGATTGACACAGGCTGTTTAGACATGGCATGATGATTTACACAGCAAATTATAATTGCATAAATTATGTTAAGAGATTAATGTTTTAAATGTAAAACAATTGTAGGTAGAAATATGAAATGATTGAAAAAAAAATTAAACGTCTATGAAACTAACACCGCCAGGCGCCAGTAGGTGGCGGCAAGTCTCCATCTAAATGAGGGAGTTGAATCCTTTATTCAAACAAGTCGTTTAAAAATCCTAATTCGCTTAACCTAACAAACGACTGTATTTATGAATGGGTAGTCTACATGAATCATACTCGTCTAATTCTGTCAAAAATGCAGATATTTTGAGGAACAAAACCATAGAACAAAACGCGTGTTGCCCGGAGGCGCAGCGGTTCTGCTGTTTGCTCTGTTTTCTTGGACGGAGCAAAAAAAGAATGTAGCCTATCTATAAAAGTTACTCAGTAACTTTATTGAACTGTTGTATCATTTCCCATTTGCGATTGTGCAGATGTTCAGAAAATCAGCACTTTTGCTGGTGTGATAACTTACATATTATAGGCTTGTGTTATATAAAACGTTTTTTTTTTTTTCGTTTTTTTTTTCATTTTGATGACATATAGGCCTATTCTTATTCTATTGTGGTGGCAGTGGAGAGAGCACTCAAACCCCTCGAGAGCACATCATTTAGTGAACAAATTTATAGAAATAATAATTCTCTCTAAAGTAATGAGACGTGAACATACTATTTTTTTTCTAAATGTGCGCTCTTTTGGACTAAAAGCGCTCTTCATTCATTCCTCAATAGAATAGTAAAAATCAGCTTCATTGCACCTAATTTATTTATTTTTATGTTTTGTTATCGCGCTGCTCCCCCGGGGAAGAGGCTTATGTCGCCAACCGACGTCTAGATAGGCCTACAATATGAAATATAGGATATTGTTCTCGTTTTCTGGCCTAAAAAATATATTCTGTTTACCATAGTTGTAGTTTTTCGTCCTTTCTGTTAATTGACATTAACCCCGCTTACATTTCAAAATGCGGCAATTGCTGCTGTTTTGCACAGTATCCATTTGCGCCACCTGGAGGTCATTTCGCGAAGTAGCCTACTTGAAATGCGACTGGTTTATTTTTTCTGCGGCGATAATAGGCATTCTGGTTGACTACTGTAGGTGTTTGCCAATAATTGTCTTGAAACAAGGCATCCTCTAAACTGTAGTGAGCAGGAGTATAGGGAAGGCAAAAGTAACCTATATTGCGATGGAATGCAATATAAACAATAAGAAGGGCCTTCTCTCCATTCTGCCTTTTGTTTGATAACCACCGTGACAACTTCAATGCGTGAAAATGTTTACATTGAGGCTATTTCAATAGATTTTTTCAGTCAGTGAAGCCAAATAATTGGGTGACAAATAGCATGCATATAGACTATTAATTTTACAGGCTAACAAATACAGTGTTTGGAAAACTCTTAATTTGAAAAATAATGAATGCATATCATGCCAATCAGATTTAGCCCCACCCACAGGGGAAAATCGGAATATCAAGTGGTTTCTCTGATTTCCGTGCAAAAACGAGAAAACCAAAAATCAAGTCATAATTTCGTTTTTTCGTTTTTCAAATAAAACGAAAAAACGAAAAAAGGAGTTGTTTTCTACTTTTTTCGTTTTCATATATGAAAGCAAAAACAAATGAACGAACGATACCCGGACCAATATATCTTCCCCAAAAACTAGAGCGAAAACATGAATAGAACAGAAATAAATGTACATGTAACTAACTCTCAGTATTAGTAGCCTACAATAATTATTATTTATAGTTTGTATAGTTTGAGTTATAGTTTGTATATAAGTTTATGTAAAGTTATAGTCTGTTGAGGAGCATCAAAATAAAGTCAGTAAATATTAACCAGAGGGTTTATTAATACTCTAATAACTCATAAACTGATATCGACATAAAGTGTTTCAGAGAATGTATATGCATTACAGTAAACAGAAAAGAAAAGTTGTTTCAGGTTATCAATTTATTACTTTATGATGAAAGATTATGAAGACTAACATTGTGCTGCTTTATAATTACACACACACACACACACACACACACACACACATATATATATATATATATATAATAACACTTATAATAATATAATGCACTGATGGATCGATATCAATAAGAGGAACATTTACTATATTTTTCATATTTCCATGAGGTGTTTATTATAAATTCATTTGTGTAACGAAATATTTTATTTTAAGAGGCCTTTATAGTCTTCAAACTGTCGTCACTGAAGACAAACTCTTGTTTTCTCTGTGATTTTATATTAATAATTCTTCAGTGACTTCTGCTCTTAAACTGAAAGTCTGTATATTGTATTATTTGATGTGATTATTAATATCTGTCACACAGTTAAACCCCACAGAGGAACAGCAGTCGAGTGTCAGTGATGATCACAGTTTAACCAGGATTTTATAAGAGATTATGAACAAACGTTCTTACAGTAACATTTATATAACGTTCATTCAAAGTTTTCTGGTCTTTAATAATGTTCTGAAAACATTAACACAAAAACATTATTGTATATATACATCATTAATGGAATATTTATTCTGGAATGTTTTAGTTGATGTTCATCAACGTTTTTAAAATGTTGCAACTCGTTTAAGAACATTCGAAAGTAATTTTTCCATAATGTTTGAAGAATGATAATATAGAATATTCTCTTAATGTTTTGCTGACCTTCACATAAAAAAAGCTCTAAAAACATTCAGAAATGATACTTTCATATATTTTTATGGCGACATCTTAAGATCAGGCGTTATCATCATGTTTTACTGTACATGTGATTTACAGAATGTTGGTCAAAACATCGGTTTGTTTGGATGTTTACTGTTGTTTTATTCTTCATAATTGTGTTATTATTGAGTTTCTCTGACTGATGAACACATATAGTGTAATAACACACTCTCTATGATGCTGTATGATTGACACTTCTCTTCTTATGAGCATTAACAGTGGAAAAGTGCACAAGTTTAGTTTGTGATGAAAAGTTCACAGTTGAACAATTATCCCACATATCCTCTACATAATATAAATGTAAACTTTATGATGATGAGTGTAAAACATGTTGAATTATTGATCCTTCATACAATTAAAGTTAAAGGTTCAGATTGACAGATTCATGACACGATATTGTTCAGTTTCTGACGGATGTTCTGTTGTTCTCCACATCAGCTCTCACAGAATCATCTGAAGGTGAAGAAGAGGAAGTTAAAGTAATTCCCAGGTCCCGATCTATGGAAAATTTATTACTTGACATGAATCAGCCTCAGCTGAAACCCAGTGAATAATGTTGAATAATGTTGAATATTATATTTCAGCCTCACATTAATAACATGTGTTTTTATATCAGGTCATGTGACTGTTGTTGTTCATATGAGGATTCTATTATATATTCACTGAAATATTTCACTTTCAGAGGCCGACATCAGAAGAGAATATGATTTTATAAAATTTGAACTAAATCGCACTTTAACTGATCAGACCATAATATGAATATTAATGATGATTATGTGAGACTGTATAATTGGTGGAAGAGTGTAATAACAGTTTTTATAATTATTTTAAGGACCCGTTTATAGTCTTAAAAGTGACCAAGCGACTTATTGAGTTTCTCTGACTGATGAACACATATAGTGTAATAACACACTCTCTATGATGCTGTATGATTGACACTTCTCTTCTTATGAACATTAACAGTGGAAAAGTGCACAAGTTTTGTTTGTGATGAAAAGTTCACAACAATGGACAGAAAGAGCTTTATTATAATTAAACTGAATACAAACAACTAATACTTTAAACAAATATACTTTAAGCGTATTCCTCACCAGCGATTGATGTCTAAAATTTATTTGTACCGGATCTCGGATCAGTTTAATTCATTTGTACACATTTCATGACACGTTTGTATAATAAAAAGGAAGAGTTGTATTCAAAAGTCTCTTATTGGTCTGATTAATCAAGCTCTCCATAAAACAAACACTACAATTTAATAAAATAACAGATATTATAAAGATAGACAAAGTTAAATGCATTAAATTGAGTTCAGCTTCAGGGTTTCTGCAGGGATCTTTAATAAAGCTACAACAGTTCTTCAGTCAGGAGCAGTGAGTAATGTTCTCTGTTCGCTGTGTTCTGGGATTCACTGACAGAAGCTTTATTGGCTGCTGTCCCTTTAAACCAGCCGCCGCACGCGGATCTGTGTGACGATCTCACACTATTAACTCATTTAAGACTGATGTTATGAGGACACTCGACAAAACAGACATTTCTGCATTATTGTGTGTGTTTGTTCAAGCGTGAAAGAGATCCGTTTTCTGGATGTGTGTGTCACGACTCACAGGACATTCACAGACAGCCGGTCGCAATATATATATATATACACACTCACCTAAAGGATTATTAGGAACACCATACTAATACTGTGTTTGACCCCCTTTCGCCTTCAGAACGGCCTTAATTCTACGTGGCATTGATTCAACAAGGTGCTGAAAGCATTCTTTAGAAATATTGGCCCATATTGATAGGATAGCATCTTGCAGTTGATGGAGATTTGTGGGATGCACATCCAGGGCACGAAGCTCCCGTTCCACCACATCCCAAAGATGCTCTATTGGGTTGAGATCTGGTGGCTGTGGGGGCCATTTTAGTACAGTGAACTCATTGTCATGTTCAAGAAACCAATTTGAAATGATTCGAGCTTTGTGACATGGTGCATTATCCTGCTGGAAGTAGCCATCAGAGGATGGGTACATGGTGGCCATAAAGGGATGGACATGGTCAGAAACAATGCTCAGGTAGGCCGTGGCATTTAAACGATGCCCAATTGGCACTAAGGGGCCTAAAGTGTGCCAAGAAAACATCCCCCACACCATTACACCACCACCACCAGCCTGCATAGGTGTAACAAGGCATGATGGTTCCATGTTCTCATTCTGTTTACGCCAAATTCTGACTCTACCATCTGAATGTCTCAACAGAAATCGAGACTCATCAGACCAGTCAACATTTCTCCAGTCTTCAACTGTCCAATTTTGGTGAGCTCTTGCAAATTGTAGCCTCTTTTTCCTATTTGTAGTGGAGATGAGTGGTACCCGGTGGGGTCTTCTGCTGTTGTAGCCCATCCGCCTCAATGTTGTGCGTGTTGTGGCTTCACAAATGCTTTGCTGCATACCTCGGTTGTAACGAGTGGTTATTTCAGTCAAAGTTGCTCTTCTATCAGCTTGAATCAGTCGGCCCATTCTCCTCTGACCTCTGGCATCAACAAGGCATTTTCGCCCACAGGACTGCCGCATACTGGATGTTTTTCCCTTTTCACACCATTCTTTGTAAACCCTAGAAATGGTTGTGCGTGAAAATCCCAGTAACTGAGCAGATTGTGAAATACTCAGACCGGCCCGTCTGGCACCAACAACCATGCCACGCTCAAAATGGCTTAAATCACCTTTCTTTCCCATTCTGACATTCAGTTTGGAGTTCAGGAGATTGTCTTGACCAGGACCACACCCCTAAATGCATTGAAGCAACTGCCATGTGATTGGTTGATTAGATAACTGCATTAATGAGAAATTGAACAGGTGTTCCTAATAATCCTTTAGGTGAGTGTATAGGTCTACATGCTTGGGATGGTCGATAACAATAAATGTAAAAGAAATTACAAACAAAATAGTATTGTTTAGTTTAACATTTAATAAATGCATTTTCTTTCAACTAAAGTTAATAGGTACAACATTTGATTTGTATAATATTAACAATATTGACATTAACTAATCAACTAACTCAAATCCTGTAATAACTATTATTTTCAAGTTAGCTAGTTAAAGCTGCCGTCGGCAACATTTTTTTGATCATATTCAGTGAAATCGACACTATAATCGGACAGAACAACATAAATAAAGTGGTTTTAGAAAAAAACCCGAGCTTCTAACTCCACCTGGAGCGTGTTATTTGTTTTGCAAAAATCCACAGCTCCCGGTTCATCATGTCCAATCAGCGCAGGGGGGTGTGAGATCTGACTGTCAATCACAGATCGGGCACACGCCACCCCTCGCGCACGTTACAATCAGAGCTCTGATTACAATCACATGCAGTTCGCGGAAGTTCGCGCAGTAACGAAGAGTGATGGCGGAAAATATTAGTATGGTTGATATTGATCTTTGTATTGTCGTTTGTTTTACTTAAACAAATCAGACGACACGCAGGTTGCTTGTGAACTCCATGCTTCTTGTTTATTTCCCGTTACGTCATTCCGTAGTACGTATTACACGTTACATAGAATACATTACATCCCCCCTTTTTTTTTTTTTTTTTTTTTTAACAACTCTTTAACTTATTTCAACGTTTACTAATGCTTTCACAAAACAGTCATTAATACTAATGTGAATAAACATTTACTCTGATGCATTGTAGTAAATGCTAGTGCATGTGATAGTCTCTAAACCTAGAAGGAATTTTAATCTCTCTTCCTGATTTCGTGATGATGTTTGGCTTTGTCTGTTCTTCAGTTGAACCATTTTGATGTGCTTGTTTCACCATGACAGGTAAATCAGGATTCATCTCTCTCTCTGACTTTGCATTTGTTTCTTGCTCGGTGTTAAAGTCATCCTGATCAGGTGCTGATGGAAATTTTTGTTCTTTTGTCTTTAACAGATGCTTTCTGTTTCTTCTGTAGATCCTTCCATCTGGTGTGCAAAGAACATACGATCTCGGAGAGTCATGTTTCTTCAAAACTGTTGCAGGATTCCAGATTTGTCCTTGCTGCACTCTCACTTTGTCTCCTGGTGATATCTCTGGCAACAGTTTGGTGTTTTTGTCATAATAAAATTTTTGCTTTGACTGCCTCTGTTTGAGTTTCTCTTGAACTTTCTCGCATCCTTTTGGAGTCAACAATTTGCTCGAAGTTGGCAGTTTAGCTTTCAATCTTCTTCCCATTAGAAGTTGTGCCGGTGACAAACCAATGCCATCTAGTGGAGTATTGCGGTATTCCAGCAACGCAACATATGGATCTCCATTCTCATCTTGTGACTTTGTGAGCATTCTCTTGATGGTTTGGATCATTCTTTCTGCTTGTCCATTAGATTGAGCATATCTCGGACTCGACGTTTTGTGCTCGAACTCCCAGTTATCTGCAAAACACTTGAATTCTCGACTGGCATATTGTGGACCATTATCTGATATTACCACATCAGGTATACCATGTCTTGCAAACAGTGATTTCATTGCAAGTATTACACCTCTGCTGGTAGTGTCATTCAACTTTGCAATCTCTGGAAACTTGGAGTAGTAGTCCACACACATCAAATATTCAGAACCATTGTGCTGAAACAAATCAGTACCAACTTTTGCCCATGGTCTGTCTGGCACGGCATGAGATATTAGCGGTTCTTTTGTGTGACTGTTTCGATGAGTGTTGCACGTAGCACATTGAGATACCATTTTCTCAATCTCATCTGACATTCCCGGCCAATAGATGATGTCTCTTGCTCTTTCTTTGGATTTCACCATGCCGAGATGTGACTCATGAATTTTATCCAACATCTGCTTTCTCATTTTGTTTGGTATTACAAGTTTGGACGCTTTGAACACAAGTCCTGATGTATAACTTATTTCCTCTTTGTGTGTCCAATACTTCTGTACGTCTTTGTGTACAGTCTTTTTTACTGTCGGCCATCCTTTTATGCTGTATTCTTTCAGTTTCTGCATTTCAGGATCTTCAGCTGTTTCTTTTCTGAACTCTTGCAGTTTCTTTTCTGTCACAGGCAGCTGAGTTGTGATTACATTTACCTCTAACTCCTCTTCAAGCAGTTCTTCGTCGCATTCATCAAGGTAAGCACGACTCAATGCATCTGCTATGTGCATTTCTTTACCAGGCTTGTACTTGACTTTTAGATTGTACCTTTGAAGTCTGAGTAACATTCTTTGTAGTCTCAATGGAGTTTGATGTAGAGGTTTTTTGAAGATGCACTCCAGTGGCTTGTGGTCGCTTTCTACTTGAACTTCTCTGCCATATACATATTGATGGAATTTTTCACATCCATATACTATCGCTAGCAGTTCCTTCTCAATTTGTGCATAGCGACGTTGACAATCTGTGAGCGCTCTTGATCCATATGCAACTGGTCTCTGATCTTGTAACAAAACCGCACCCATGCCTTCAGAGCTGGCATCAACTGACAATGTTAACGGTTTGTTTACATCATAGTATTTCAACGTTGGTCCATTTGTTGCTAGAGCTTTCAGTTTCTGAAAACTTTTCTCTTGTTCGCTTCCCCAGAACCATTCAACATCATTCTCCAGCAGTTGTCTGAGCGGAGCACTTACTTCTGACAAGTTGGGAATAAACTTGGCGAGATACTGCAGCATACCCAGAAATCTTTGAAGATCTTGCTTGTCTTCTGGTGTAGGTAGCTGAACTACAGCTCTCACCTTCTCTTCGTCTGGTTTCAGTCCGTCTGCTGTCAGTACATGACCAATGTACTTGATTTGTGATGTTCTGATTTGACATTTCTTTTTGTTTAGTTTGAGGTTGTACTCTCTTGCCCTCTGGAGCAGTTTTCTCAGTCTGGCATCATGCTCTTGTACTGTCTCACCCCAGACCAGCAAATCATCCACGATGTTTATCACACCATCCAGGTCTTCAATCATCTGTGCTACAGCTCTTTGGAATACTTCAGATGCCGACGATATCCCAAATGGCAAACGTAGGAATCTGTATCTTCCTATAGGAGTGTTGAACGTGCACAACTTGGAACTGTCATCGTCCAATTTAATCTGCCAGAATCCTTGGTTAGCATCCAGCACAGAAAACACTTTAGCATTTGGCATGTTAGATACGACCTCTTCTACTGTGAGTAGTGGGTAGTGTTCACGTTTGATTGCCTTGTTCAAATCTTGAGGGTCGAGACATATTCGAATTTTGTCTGGCTTGACAATTGTCACCATGCTACTCACCCAGTCAGTCGGATCTGTTTGTCTTGCAATGACGTTCATTTCTTCCATCTTGTGCAATTCTTTAATTATTCTTTCCTTCAGTGCGACAGGAACTTTCCGTGGAGCATGTACAACTGGTTTTACTGATGAATCAATTTGGATGTGATGATATCCTGGCATGCATCCTAGACCACTGAACAGATCTTCATAATTTTTCATTATGTCATCATTTTCAACAGACACTTCATGTATCCTTTGTATCAAGCCTAATGATTGACATGTTGATCTTCCTAGAATTGCAGGAGCATCTCTTTCAACAATCTGGAACTGTATAATGTGCTTCTGACCTTTGTACTCACATGTTAACTGATTCTGTCCCACTGGCGACATCTGGTGTCCAGAGTATGTAAGTAACTTGCAGGTAGATTTACTCAGCTTTTCTGTTATACCCAGCGAATTGTACGTTTTTAACGAGAGCACATTACATTCTGCACCAGTGTCCAACTTAAATTTAACTTTCTTGTCTCTTATCTTTAGCAATTCAGACCACTTTTCCTTTTCTTCTCGTGTTTCTGTGGTAACAGCTTGAATACTTTTCTCATTTTCTCTTTGAACGTCCACTGTGCCCAGGAACATATTTTTGTCATCTTCCTCTGTCTGTTCAAGCGTGTGCATCTTTCTTGGCTGTTTACGCTCCATTTTGCACATTTTTGCGAAGTGATTTTTTTTACTGCATATCCTGCACGTTTGACCATAGGCGGGACATTTTCTCTGCTCATGCTTGTAACCGCATCGACTGCATTTTGTGTCGTCACTCAAGTCACGTTGCACTTCTTTTGGCATCCAATGACTCTTTTGTTTCATTTTTACAGCCTTAATTTTATGCATGTCAACTTCTTCGTTTAGTGCTTTCACCTGACTGGACGTGATTTCATTCGCTCGACAAATGTCCACAGCTTTTGCTAATGTGAGATCTGCTTCTCTTAACAATCTGGCTCTCAATGTGTCATCTTTTATGCCGCACACAATTCTATCTCTTATTAAAGAATCATGCAATTCTGCAAACTCACAGTCTTTTGCTTTGTTCTTTAGATCAGTGACGTAGGAATCGATATTCTCTGACGGTCCTTGAGCCCTCGTGAAGAATATGTGACGAATGTAAGGTAGGTTTTTTCTTGGTTCACAATAGTTTTTGAACTTTTGCTTGAGAGGGTTGATTTTGTCCCTGTCTTCTTCAGTAAATTCAAACGTATTGAAAACTTGAATTGCCTCCTCACCCGCGACATGTAGAAATGTGGCACACTGCACTTTTTCAGTTTTTTCCGCGATGCCACTAGCCGTCAGGAACAAGTCGAATTTTTGTATCCAAATCTTCCAATTTTCTGAAAGATTTCCTTGTAGACATAGGTTCGATGGTGGCTGTAACTGTGCCATTCTTCTTTCGATGCACTTACAACTTCTGACACCATGTATTGTCGTTTGTTTTACTTAAACAAATCAGACGACACGCAGGTTGCTTGTGAACTCCATGCTTCTTGTTTATTTCCCGTTACGTCATTCCGTAGTACGTATTACACGTTACATAGAATACATTACAATCTTTATATTGATGATGATCTTTTGACAGTAAGATAGGAGGTCGTAAAACTATAAAAAATACCCTGTAAGTTTCAAAACTAAAAAACGTCCTTGTTATTAAAAAAACTGCTTTTATTGAAACCGAGGCCAGAGAACGACAGGATCTGAAAAGTGAGGAATTATGACGTAATAGTGCAGTGAAAGAATATACCAACGCTTACACGCGTCTTTGGAGCGGCAGTGAATACTGACATGAGAACGAGTAAAGATCGACACAGGATCAATACCATTACCTTCCAAATGATCCTAATGCTAGGAAAGTGTTTTTTTTTTTTCCAACAATGTGAAAGTCACTGCTGTGCGTTCGGTGCATTTCACTGTGGATTATTTGATAATCAGTCGCAATTTCTTTGCTTCTTTCTTCAGCCTTTGCAAACAGACTTTCACGATATGGATCTGCCAGCAACGCCACAAACATGTAAGTAATCATGTTTATTCTAATGCCTGATCTGTGATCAGTGATTTCTGATGTGTAATTGTTTAAGTTCAGACAGATAATCTTTCTCTAAAAAATCGTTCAATTCATACTTTGCACGTGACGTCACAAGTACTGGCTGGCGGGCAAGAACGTCGTTCTCCAGCAACGAAACCCAGTAAACTAGTCAAGGATCTTGCCAGGACGTCACCAGTTTTTATACAAAAGTTGGTGTTTCGAGGTGTAAACGACATGCCAGATAGTTGTTGTGCGATTGGTTGCACTAACCAGATGAGATATGCAACCTTCACAGTATACACGTCTGTGCAGTGATCATTCCATCACTCCATCAAAGGTAATTTCAACATTTGTTTGAATACAATGGGTGTATGATCATGTAATTAATTGTGTCTTTAAGTTACCCTGTAGTTTCGTCAATCAACGCCACCAGCTGGTTCGGCGAGTCAGCTGTTTGTGTTATGAGGCTAACTGTAGGCTAACCCGCCGCCGGCGAGAGCGGCAAAATTCATTTGAATGACTTCTGGGCACTTTGACGCTCTCGCCGGTGGCGGTGTAAACGCACGGTAACAGCTGTCGTATTTTGCTAACAACAACAAAAGTGTGTGATAGGTTGTTTTGAGGTTTGTGATATCTATGGTTTTCAATGAGAACCAGAGATGACCCAACAGTAGAGCTAGATTATTTACGGAGGAATTATTACTGCTCGATTATCTTAAAAAACCTTGTCTGCTTTACACAATTTAGCTACCTTGGAGTTAATCCTAGTCCATAGTTATGCAGCTAGCTCGCTTACAGACTTGATAGCTACTAGAAAGACCTGGAACTACAGGACTCTACGTTGAAAATACCCGTTTGTTGCCCGCCAGGTATCCATGGTAGTCACGTGACTGCAAAGTATGAATACTGTTTATGAATCAGTAAATCAAGCCAGTGACTAAACGATCAACGATAAACGATGAAAATAATCTTATTTAAACTGTGATTAAATTAAATACAGAAAGCGATCAAAGAACGCTCCTTTTCCAATCGCACAAGCTGTCAATCACACAGCGCGAGTTTAATCTGAACATTTGCTCGTTATGAAATCAATGATGCTGTTACACTGCACAACGAAGCTCTTCTTGTATTTACATCATGTTTGCATTGTTATTTGGTAAAAGCATTCGTGAGAGTGCAGAAACTGCGTTGCAATGATGAGATCACTTCATTCACGCGATCAACAGACTGTCTGTCATCAATGCTCATCACTGCAACCTTTCATGTGATGGAATAGATCTAAATATAATGCTTTAATTAATACTTTTACGATTTGTTATTCTCGATTGCTGTAATAGTAAAAACTTAAAAGTTTTCGAGAGATTTCCACATGTAATGTTAGCTATTTCATATGCAAACATGTCAGCCAATCACAGCAGTGGGCGTTTACACTGAAGTCTCACAGCAGCCAATCACAGCAGTGGGCGTTTACACTGAAGTCTCACAGCCAATCACAGCAGTGGGCGCTTACACTGAAGTCTCACAGCCAATCACAGCAGTGGGCGCTTACACTGAAGTCTCACAGCCAATCACAGCAGTGGGCGTTTACACTGAAGTCTCACAGCAGCCAATCACAGCAGTGGGCGTTTACACTGAAATCTCACAGCAGCCAATCACAGCAGTGGGCGTTTACGCTGAAGTCTCACAGCCAATCACAGCAGTGGGCGCTTACACTGAAGTCTCACAGCCAATCACAGCAGTGGACGCTTACACTGAAGTCTCACAGCCAATCACAGCAGTGGGCGTTTACACTGAAGTCTCACAGCAGCCAATCACAGCAGTGGGCGTTTACGCTGAAGTCTCACAGCCAATCACAGCAGTGGGCGCTTACACTGAAGTCTCACAGCCAATCACAGCAGTGGGCGCTTACACTGAAGTCTCACAGCCAATCACAGCAGTGGGCGTTTACACTGAAGTCTCACAGCAGCCAATCACAGCAGTGGGCGTTTACGCTGAAATCTCACAGCAGCCAATCACAGCAGTGGGCGTTTACGCTGAAGTCTCACAGCCAATCACAGCAGTGGGCGCTTACACTGAAGTCTCACAGCCAATC
This sequence comes from Rhinichthys klamathensis goyatoka, assembly GCF_029890125.1. NCBI lineage: Eukaryota > Metazoa > Chordata > Actinopteri > Cypriniformes > Leuciscidae > Rhinichthys > Rhinichthys klamathensis. Next base: position 641,208 of record NW_026606635.1, read on the forward strand.
ACAGCAGTGGGCGCTTACACTGAAGTCTCACAGCCAATCACAGCAGTGGGCGTTTACACTGAAGTCTCACAGCAGCCAATCACAGCAGTGGGCGTTTACACTGAAGTCTCACAGCCAATCACAGCAGTGGGCGTTTACGCTGAAGTCTCACAGCCAATCACAGCAGTGGGCGCTTACACTGAAGTCTCACAGCCAATCACAGCAGTGGGCGTTTACACTGAAGTCTCACTGCCAATCACAGCAGTGGGCGTTTACACTGAAGTCTCACAGCCAATCACAGCATCAATCACAGCAGTGGGCGTTTACACTGAAGTCTCACAGCCAATCACAGCAGTGGGCGTTTACACTGAAGTCTCACAGCCAATCACAGCAGTGGGGGCTTACACTGAAGTCTCACAGCCAATCACAGCAGTGGGCGTTTACACTGAAGACTCACAGCCAATCACAGCAGTGGGCGTTTACACTGAAGACTCACAGCCAATCACAGCAGTGGGCGTTTACACTGAAGACTCACAGCCAATCACAGCAGTGGGCGTTTACACTGAAGACTCACAGCCAATCACAGCAGTGGGCATTTACACTGAAGTCTGACACAGACACGCCCTTCAAACAGAGCGTTCAAATCAGAGGCTAAAATGCTTGGAAAAATGCCTTTTATTTCTAAATTATGAATTTTAATGTAAAAATCATACTAACATTATAAGGGCACCCCAGGAAACATTATGAAATAATTACATGCCCCCATTTAAGACAGTGATTAACAATGAACAATGCTCAGAAAAGCCCTTGGCGTTACGATCATATCATGTCTTTCCAGGGTCGGCGCCACGAGGGGTCCGGGTCACTGTGCCCCCTCACCTCTGGTCAGCACACCACCCTGCCTCGCAATAGCGAACTAAATGAATGCTCTGCTATATAACTGGAGATGTTTTATTTATTTGTATTAGGTGCATCCGTGCAATGTTTCAAGAAGTGGTGGGGGACAATATCGATCCTGAGAAAAACCCGCAAATTACGCCTATGATGACGACGACTTCAATGGATCTAAACAAATCAACCCATTTTTTATTAAAAGTTGGTGTAGGTAGATTTTTTAACTAGACATTTTCATGACAAAAAAAAAAAAAAAAAAAAAATATCCATATCTATTAAGCTATATCCTATCTAAAAACAATCTCTTCACTCATATACTAAACCCAACTTTAAAGCAGCACTAAGTAGGAATTCCGTTTTTGTCAAACAGCGACCCCTAGAGTCTCTGTGGAGTACTTGTACTGTCGTGAATAGCACTCACGCAGAAAAGGCTCGCACTCACGGCCGGATCCCCTCCCCCTGTACACCGGTACCTGTTCAGTAGGATGGACGCTGTAACGAGTGGAAATAAGGTGTGGCCCCTTTAAGAGCTGCGCGCGCCCAACACCACATGTATACGGCGCCGGGTTATTTCTGTTTGATGCTCATTTTATCAGAATTTTATCAGATCTGTTTTTTGCCGTAAAGCAATTCGTTACCTCGCGAGACCTGATATCACACGATACTTCGCCAGCCCAAAGTTGCAAGGGTGGTTTTGCGGCTCACAGGCACCAGGGGGGTGCGAGACGACCACCATTCAACACGAAATCAGTAATATAAACATTACAATGACTCCAAAGCTGTTCGGTTAAGGTAAAAAAGTTACTTAGTTCACCTTTAAAACCTTAATGTCCAATGGCAACTTATTCCACTCCTGCGCACCGGTATAATCGAACGTCCTCTGACCGCACAAACTCTTACACTTACATAGATTACATAGATAGGAAAGGACACGACAGAAGAGAGTCTGATGGAGATAAGAAAGAGACAGAGAGGAAAAGACTTTTCCCAGCCATGATAACACTGGAGAAGAGTTGAAGATGATCCTTGTCTTCTTTTGAGCGCACAATCGTCAAGTTATTATCATCTTTACAACACACAGTGTTTCAAAGCAGCTTTACCGTGATAACAGGAAAATAATGCAACAAAGTTTGTTTCCAGAAGAAAATAGCGTCACAGTCACAGTAAGTTCAGTGATGGTTCATTTTTGTTGTAAAAAAAAATATTATAAATAATATTTTTTATTTAAAAAATCATATTTGCTGTGTTCTTTCCGTTGTTATGGTTTGTTTTAGTATTGTTTTGGTTTGTTGATTATTGTGTGTTAATTGTGAGCTGACTGCATGGCTTGAGCCTATAGATGCAGAACTCACCCATGCTAATGTTTGAGGCTGAGTTTAACTGAGTTTTGGGGATCTCTTCTTTTTTTATTTTTTTTTTTTTTTTTATTGTGAATAATGGTGATATTTCGTTTAAGAAAACTGAGATACTGTAACTTTACTTATCTCTCCTTTTCTTGCAGAAATTTTTAACTGGACCTTTTATCTGGCTGGACCTGTTTACACACTCACACACACGCGCGTACACACACGCGCGTACACACACACGCACACACACACACACACACTACAGTATTCATAGTTAACGTTATTAAGCCTGTAAGTTCTGACATGTTCACTGACTGCTCTCTGCACACTATTCACATCAAAATCACTGTCAAATACTTTTTGTAAGTCTAAGAATCACATGTAGAAACTTGTCCTGTATCAGATGCCCTGCAGTGGGTGTGACTGATGTCGGATTTAACCAGAGAAAGTGAAACTATCCTCCACTGTGTGCATCAGAACAGTTACTTCTACATCACGAGGGAATATAGTTAAAGTTCGAGCACATTCAACATGAGTTTCTGGATCTACTTTACAGACAAGAGACGGAGAATAGAGAGAATAACAGTTCCTGTGGCGGATTCAGAAGAGGAGTTCAGGAACACCACAGTGGAGGAGTTAAAGAGAAATCTCATTCCTGAAGACCAGCGTAAGTCCAGCACTGCAGTCTTCTGTTTACATTAGCGGACATGTGGGAAGAATATTGAGATGTTAACAAAGAAAATCTGTATTTCAATGTAGATTCAGCTCTTATTACCGGAGAAGCCTGAGATTTAATAGTAAATCAGAAAGCACATATTAATGAGGAAAACATGTGATTTGATGCGTGTGTGTGTGTGTGTGTGTGTGTGTGTGTTCCTCATGTTTCTTCCACAGTTGCAGACACTATTCTTCGCTACCGCTTTAAGACACTGAAGAAGAATCGCACACTTGGTTTCTACGGCATTAAACATGAGGATGATATTACCGCATTTCCCCGTGGATGTATGCATTATTTACACTAGTATTTGACATTAAAAGCATTTATTAATAGTCTTACACTAACTAGCCTTTTCATTTCAGACTCCTATACAGTGACACACCAGACAATGTCTTCTCATGGTCAAAAGTACACAAGTCAGTTTCTCTTTTCAGACCTTTTTTTTAATGACTTTTGTGCTTCATTTTGTGGAAATATAATTAGAAACTTTATTATGATGAATGTAAAATACCTTTAATTATTGATTATTAATTACAGGTACCGATAGACAGGCAAAAACTCAGTAAACTTCTGCTTTATTTCACATTATCTCTCACAGAAACAATTACATTTGAAGATGACGATGATGAAGATGATGATGAAGGTAAAGGATTGCCCAGGACTCAATCTATGGACTATTTTGTTCCAATGCAAAAGACTGACCCGTCAAAGTTTTGATTTTTGTAGTTCAGCCTCACATAATCCACAGATATATATTAATACTGTGATCAGTTAAAGTGTCTTTCACAAACATTCACTATCATATACTGTCTTCTGAAGTCAGCGTCTTAATGTAAAATGATTACTAAAAAGAATAAGTCTATAATAGTTTATGAAATTAAACGAGTTTGGTTTTGACATGCTGTGGATTCACTCTGTTTCTGTGCATTCATACGCAATCATTCTACACAGCCCTTTCTTTTACAGTTATTAAATAATATTGAATATTTGTATTTAGTGAGAATTTTCCCTTTGCTCTTCTAAACAGTTTTTGTGTTAATAATTTAATTCATTCCAATTTGCTTTAACATTGTCAGTTAGGAGTAAACTCAAAATATATATTTTAAAGTATACTGTAAAATGGTTGTGAACTTAAAAAGTAAGTGTTTGTGCTGCCTTAAAATTTTAAGTTTACTCAACTCAAATATTCAAGTTGTCACTTAGTACAACTTCACATTTCATGTTGACTACACCTAAAAATTGAAGTCAGCACAAACACTTACTTTTTAAATTTGACAACTAATTAGATTTTTTTTTTTATTCATATCAATGTGTGCATTTGACTTGATGCAACTGATTGGCATTTCACATGCTGGTTAGAAATATATATATATATATATATATATATATATATATATATATATATAGGCCTATATATATATATATTATCTTGGTTTTTATTTAAATTGAACAAAATTCAAGTACATTCCTTTGTGGCATAGTTATTAAAACATGTTGACAGTATCTATATAACAGAAAACAGAAGAGAGAGAAAAGACCTTCTAACATGAACAAGTCTGTTCAAGTCTTTATATTGCAGCTCTTACAAAAGCTAAAACTCCTAAACCGGTTCACAATTCAAGAAAAATATACGTTCTACAGTTTCAAAGTCTTTCTCACAGATCCCGCATGCACTGCTGTCCCTTTAAATCATTTAATGCAAAAAGTGGTAAATGTCATTTAAAATATTTTAAGGAAAAATTTATATTTTTTGAAAATTGTTTTCCTGGTCCTTTCAATGGCTAAATTGTTTTAAGGTATCTGTAAGTAATTTTAATATAATTACCCCCAACAACCTCAAAACAGAGTGAATAGCCAACAGGAATAGAAAGGACAGAAATAAACAAAAACAAAAAAAAATCTTTCTTTGCTTAGTTTTTTCACATTAAAACGTTTTGGTGTTTTTTTCAATCATGTCTGAAAAGCTGCGTCACGTGGTCACATGACTTAAGTCTCCAGGAAGTTTTCGAAGCATCTAATTAATATTCATGAGTAATTGTACTAAATTCCTTATACTGATATGGTATGGGTAGCCCTGTAATGTATATTATGCTGTTGTGCCAACCAGCGCACTCACGCGCATTCCGCCGTCCCAATTCTCACTTGAGCCCTAAGGCCTTCCTGGAAGTGGACACTTGTTGAAAGTGCACTTAGCGGAGTAAGTGCGCAAGGGCCCAAAGCTGTGAAGAGCAGAATTGGGACAGTTTTGCACACGTCACTTCTGTTGTGATCAGGAGAGCAAACACCATTCATTTGGCTAATGTGTGTGCTGCTTATAATAGCTGTAACATGACACAATCCTTTGAATGAAAAAAATAATATCTTTTTTTACTCTTAGCTACCAACCTTTCTGTTAATGTTATTAATATTAAAACAGTTTTTGGCTAAAATAAATTGTGATTGGGGTTTACCTGAGCTTATACTGCCTTACCGTATTCACAGCGATTCGAAATGCAATTTTAATTATGTTATTATGGAAATTGATATATGAAATTCTTCCCATCCCATACATGAAAAAATACATGACGTGTTGGTGATATATTATATATAGGCTAAGGCTATATATTAAAAGTCTTACATAGGCTATATGAAATAAAATGACACAACCCTGTCTTTTTTTTGTTAAATTTCAGTTTTATTGATCAATAATAGCCATTATTAAATTATAAGTAGCCTAAAAAGTATAAGAAGCTATATAAGTCAAGAAATAAAGCAAGTTAAAAGATTCAGTCAAACAGAAGTCAACAGGCTAACGTTACAACGTTACAGTTAAATAGCATAAATATATAAAGTTATGAAACTTCACTTTGCCCTCAGCCAAAACGATTTGCCAGGGAACAAATCATAGATTAATGAGACCAAAGATCGCCTGTTAGATATACAAAAGCCGATTTATAGCTCATGTTTAACCACTAGACACAGAGCCCGCGGGAAACGTCAGAATGACTAGCCGAGGTAAGGCTGTTCCAGGCGGGGTACATGAGCGCCGTGCGCCCGCTGATCCCTGGAACTCCGAAAAAGTCAGATCAAAATTTTAAATAGGCGCTATCTTTATAAACAAACCACAGATTTGAGCTTTAAACAACTATATTCTCGACTGAAAAACTCTTAAAACTACATTTCGTGACACGATAACACTAATATTTTTAAATTTCGCGGCCTTGAAAAACACTTCACCATACCGGCTTCCTTTATCTTCGGAGTTTCCGCTCCCGAACAGCACCATAGCAACCATTCTCCCCCATTGGTTAGCTGTTCGAAACGTCACAACACTACAAGGATTCTGGGTAATATCCCACAGCAAAGTGAGGTCTGATGCGCACTTGCAAAAGGGGTGCATTAAGTGCCCTTACGATCACCCCTGGAGAACACTATTAGAGGATCGGGACACCCTACGGTCTTGCACCCCTTAGCGAGAACGCGCATTGAGGGGCACAAGGGCGCAAGTGCGGATATTGGGACAGGGCCTTAGTTTACTTTCAGTTTCGTCTCTGCCGCCATCTTCTACGAGTGGTAAATGTGCGTGCATGAATGTAAGTTCATTTATCCTTATATTTAGCTGTTATTTTGTGATATATTAACACTTTTGTAATACTCAGATTCGCAGGTCTTGAGAAATCCGTGCTTACCGAGTATTATGCGTGGATTCTTGACTATTTTCTGCTTCTGTCGCGGTCGCTTGATAGAAGAGGCAGACTAAGACTTCTCTGCTCAGAACTCAGTGTTTATTTCAACATTTCTCTTAAACATCGTTCCACCGATTACATTGACCATTCCTTCAACCCACTCATCTCTTCACTTCCCCTCTCTCGACTCCTCCTCTTTTCACCTTTTTTCTTTCCCTTACGCTCGCGATATCTCGCGTACCATCTAACTTTATTTAACCTTCTCCTTTCGATTCTTACAAAATACTCCCCTTCCTATAAGAAATGTCCTCATTTCTATGTATGTTGACACAAAATGCAAGAGAACGTGATATAACAGTGCATGTCATGAAACGTACACATTATTATACACTTTTGTTTTTCACTGCTGTATAACCATGAGAACAATGAACTTGTTATACTGTTAAACAACTTACAGTGGTATCAAAAAATAAAATAAAAATAACACAAAATACTCATTATACTATTCCTACTGTATAATGATATAGCCAACTCACATCAAAACCGCAAGGTACACCATTCAAGGTACACCATTTAGTACAATTGAAAGTCTTTCAAATAAGCCGGCATTCGACGCAACCTTGGTCGTCCGTGTAGCGTGGAGGACTGCGTGACCGGGGCCACTGGGGAACCAGCGGGTACTCCCACTACCACCGAAGTTGGCGTTTGGGAGCGCTGTACCAAGGGAGGTGCGGGGCAAATGTCTCTAGCATTGTCCTTTAAAACATCAGGTAAAGGGCCGTGCTGCGGCAAAGGTTGGTGTGCTGGCGGCAAACATGGCCTGCGGGGTCCAGCGGAAGGCCCTGGGGCCATTGGCGTAACATGAGGTGGAAGGAGACCTGATAGTGTGTTCAGTGTGTTTGGTTTGGCGGTTAACTGAGGTGAGGGGGGTGCGTGTGTTTGTGAGTGGTCAGTGATGTATGGCTTCATGCGGTTATAGTGAATGACTTTGGTCTTGGCGTGTGGTTTGGAAGTATCACGAACAGCAAAATCCACGGGAGTAAGACTACCAAGAGGTGCTATTGACTGTAAAACCTCATAAGGACCCACCCAGCGAGGACGTAGTTTATTATGCTTGTTGGCTGGGTCATCAAGGAGTACCAAGTCGCCCGCCTTGTATGGAGTGTACTTCACACGACGATCATAGTAATGTCGTTGTTGTTCTTGCGCTTTGTCCCGGAAGGCAGTTGCTGATCGATAAGCAGAGGATAATCTGCGTCGTAGTGAATGAGCAAACGCTGCAGGCGTACCCGATGTGGCTGAAGTGACAGAGGTGCTGTCCTGAAATAGCACGTCTAAGGGAACGCGGGCCTCGCGTCCATGCGCTAAAAAGAATGGCGTGAACCCGGTACTGGAATGATTGATGGTGTTGTACGCTAATGCGACATGTGTGAGGTGTTTGTCCCATTCCCTACCAGACTCAAAGAGATATTTAGCAAGCTCATCTTTTAGGGTACGATTGAAGCGCTCCACAGCGCCGTCGCATTGGGCGTGGTAGGGTGATGTGCGGAGCTTTTTAATGCCCAATAACTTACAGAGATTTTGAATGAGGTCAGATTCGAATTGTCTGCCTTGGTCGGAGTGCAAGGCATCTGGAACCCCATGTTGCGGTATGTAATGATCAAAAATGCAACCTGCCACAGAGATAGCTGTCTGATCCTTCAAAGGATACAGATTTACAAATTAAGTGTACAGGTCCATCATCACTAAAACATAACGGTTTCCTTTAGTTGACGGAGGCAGCTCGGTTATGTCCGCGGCGACGATTTCGAATGGTCGATCAGGAGAAATGGAAATGAGCGGAGCTTGTGGTCGAGGCACAGGCGAACGTCGTGACTGACAGGCCGCGCATCGAGAACAATGTTTAGAAATGTCTGCAGACATGTAGGGCCAATAAAAGAGCCGCCTAGCCCTATTCAGGGTTTTAGCATGTCCGTAGTGGCCAACTGAAGGATCGCCGTGCACATGGGTCAGTACGTCTGGAACCAAGGACGTCGGAATGATAATTTGGAGGACGTCATCCGCCGGAGATTCACGCGACAGTCTACACAAGACATTTTCATGTATTGTTAACCGACTGAATTGTGACCACAATTTCCTAACGTATGGTGACGCGTTCCGGAGCCTCCACAAAGGGGGCTTATGACCCGTTTCTACCCATGAGAGGACAGCGGCCAAGTCAGAGTCAGATCGTTGTTGTTCTGCTACTTTCCAGTCGCTTTGAATTTGAATAAGGTTCGCTGTGACATAACTTGGAACAGGCGTGACTACTAGAGAATTAACATCCATTTTTGGTGTTTGCAAAGGTGTTGATGCAGGGTTTGACTGAGGCTTGAACAATGTGGTCTGTGTGGCGACCGAAAACTTTGCGGACTTCCGTTCGTTGCCATTATCTTGTTGAACAACCTCACCCTGAGGCCGTCGAGACATAGCGTCTGCGTTCAAGTGTTTGGCACCTTCGCGGTGGCCAGTGTTAATTTTGTCAGCAAATTTTGATTTAGTTTTAGTCTTAGTCTTTTGACTAAAATAGCATTTAGTTTTAGTCATATTTTAGTCATCTGAATTGTTTTAGTTTTAGTCTAGTTTTAGTCGACGAAATACAATAACATTTTAGTCGACTAAATCTACAGTAGATTTAGTCGACTAAAATATAATGGGTTTAGTTCAATTGTAATGCGTTAATTTAGAATTTCTCTAAAATTTCCAAACCCATTTACTCCCGGAGAAAACATCTATTAACCTATTAATATGAATGATTTTTAAGTTTGAACATGCAATACAGATACAGATTTAACTGCTGTTACTTAAAACATATCTTAAAATTAAATAAAACCACTTTTCCTAAAGTACAACACAGTCTTCTTTACAATGAATGATATATGCATTCCTTATAACTACTTGCATACATCATTCTTTATTCTTTCAAGCAGACATATTTATTTGTATGAATTCAATATAATTAATCCTTATTAAAGCTATTAACAAACAGTGAATGCTTTTCTCTTTTTCTTTTGTCGCTTGATCAAAATTAAGGACACGGACCGCATTATGTTTATTGCCACTGTCACTTTAAGACGTCGGATCATGTCCAATGACATGCGGATACAATTGCACTGATGCACATCCGATACACTCACAGTTTAAGACATAACCAGCATAGTTTACATGAATACTCTCTAAAACGGACATTTAGACATACTGTTGTGTGTATTTGTCCATTCAGACACGAAAGAGAGCTCAATTCAGTAGCCTACTCGGGCGCTGTAGGTGTATTGTGCATGACTGCACGCTTCGGGTTAGGTGTGTGCGCACAGAAAACCGCACCGAATAGAACTCTTTTTTTACGTTTTTTAACGTTTTATGACCGCGGGGTAGATCACGTTACAGTAGCCTACAAATGTGCGCATCTATCACACACGCAGGACATCAGTTCTGACGGATCGCTTCCCAAATCGTCACTATCTAACATTTTTGTCTAGTTTTTATTCGTTGACGAAAATGTCAATAGATTTTCGTCATAGTCTTTGTCATTCAAAACTAGGTTTTATTTAGTTATCGTCTCGTTTTCGTCTGTGAAAAAATGTCGTTGACGAATAATTTTCGTCGTTATTTTCGTCAACGAAATTAACACTGGCGGTGGCGCACGCACCAATCATAAAGGTCTAGTTCAACTGCCCAGCGCGCGCGTCTACCTGTTGGATCGTGATCCAGAGGGAGCTTTTTTAGTCCGACCAACGGCTTGTGGTCCGTGATGATAGTAAATGGGTGGCACGCAAGGTAGTGGCGGAAATGGCGAACTGACCACACAATGGCGAATAGTTCTCGATCGAAAGTGGACCATTTCCTTTCCGACGTAGACAGCACATGGCTGGCGTACGCGATAACATGCTCCTTGCCATCCAAGTGCTGTGAGAGGACAGAGCCGACTGAATACAAGGACGCGTCTGTGTAAAGTAGGAAGGGTATCGAAAGGTTCGGAAACGCCATAATAGGCGGCGACGTCAATGCTTCCTTTAAGACGTGAAACGATTCATCCGCCTGAACTGACCAAGTGAACGCAACACCCTTGTGTGTTAGCCGGTGTAAGGGCTCTGCTGTATGAGCGAAGTTTTTTATAAACCTTCGGTAATACGAACATAAACCTAAGAAAGCCCTGACCTGCGTGGCGGACTTTGGAATTGGCCACGTCTTAACTTTCTCAATGTTTGATGGGTCAGGCTCAACTCCGGCACTGGAGACACGGTGGCCCAGAAACGTAACCGAGGAGCATGCCAGATGACATTTAGACGGCTTGAGTTTAAGTCCGGCCGAACGGAAACGTCCAAATACGTCGCGCAAGTGTTTCAGATGTTGTGCGAAATCTGCGCTGTAAACGATTATGTCATCTAAATAGATCAAGCAAATGCTCCAATGAAGACCACGGAGCACCAACTCCATTAAACGCTGGAAGCTAGGCGGCGCGTTTGACATACCCATGGGCATCATATGGAATTGATAAAGCCCTGCTCCCGTCGAGAACGCAGTTTTTTCTTTGTCTGCCGGGTTAAGGGGTATTTGCCAATAACCCGCCGTCAAATCAATCGTGCTGAACATTTGTGCCCCAGACAGCCTATCAAGAGTGTCGTCGACCCGAGGAAGAGGGTGTGAGTCCTTGATTGTGACTGCATTGAGTCGTCTGTAGTCCACACAGAACCGGTATGTACCGTCTTTCTTTCGAACGAGTACAACCGGGGCTGACCATGGCCTCTGTGACTCCTCAATGATGTCACACTCCAAAAGCCTAGACACCTCTTCTTGTAGAATATTCTGCGTCGCTGGTGATGTGCGATATGGGCGTAGTTTGATTGGCGCTGCATCTCCAGTGTTAATGGTGTGTGTGTGACTAAATCGGTCCGTCCGTAATCGTGTGGATGTGAACTAAAAATGTCTGCAAATTCTGTCAGCAAATCCTTAAGCAAAGACTGCTGGTCTGCATCTAAGCAGGTATCTGCTAAAAGCGTGTCCTGAACAGTGCATGTTTTGTCAGTGGAGGTGGTAACAGATGAAACTAGTACATATTCATCCTGTGTATTTCCCGTTATAGAGAAAAACTGGCCCACGGGGCATCCTGCCTCTAAAGAGACCGGTTGGCTGGTCGGATTAACGACTCTAACGATGCCTCTACCTTTTTGAATCGACGTTAGAGTGCGTGCGATGCCTAAAGACACAGCCTGGGGAGACTGAGGCTCTACAATACCTACATATGAGTCTGTGAAGGGGTTTGCGACAACACCGTCTTTAATAGAAATGGAGATTGTCATTTCTGACATTGGCGGCACAGTTACCTGTGCGATAGAGAACGCTGCGCCCTGTACTGGAATGAATGACTGTGGCGGTGAAAGACATACTGTAGTGTCATACAATCGTAGCTGTTTGTGTGGTATATCGACCGTAACTGCGTGTTTGACCATGAAATCCCATCCGATAAGCACCGGATGGGTTGCTGTTCGTGTTATGTGAAAAATATGAGAAAATGTGGCATCCCCAATATGCACAAGGGCTGTTACAGAGCCCAGTATGTCTAATGGTTGTCCTGTGACTGAGGAGGCCAACACAAATGACTTATTAACAGGTTGAGATGCCAAGGCTGGGATCGATCTACGACAGTCGTCGGTAATGAGGGATAAACCCGAACCGGTATCGACAAGAGCATAGATTTCGGTACCAGCCAGCGTAACTTGAATGAATGGTGTAGGTGGGGTGGATGTATAGCACATATCATCAGAGTGGACCATTGAGTGTGCTGGAGCTGACATTTGGTCCCCAATGACAGCTTCTACTCGTTTCCCTGATGTGGCGAAGGAGGGGCAGTATCTCTTTTTACTGAAGAGAAATGAACATGGCGGGTAGGGGATGTGTGAGAGTGTGGTGGCTGTTTGTAATGCGGAGCTGGTGATGGTGAGCGGTGGGTGCGATAGAATGCCTGTAATGTGAGTTTGGTGAGGGTGAGCGAGTGGCATGTGATCTGTCATCATAGACCAAATGGGGTCGGCGCTCTCTCGAGGGGGAGCGGTCTGGCCTAGGGTGTGTATAATTGTGTCTATGGGGGCTATGTTGATCGGGATGTGAATGATATGGGGTGTGTGACACAACACAGGGGAGGGGGAGAATAGCTGCGATGGCTCTGATGACGGGGGTCTTCATAAGATGTAGCGTGATCATGAGAAGAGCGGCAGCGGTGCGAGGAGCTGTAGTCATCATAAGGTCGTTGTCGTCGTTCTCTCTGTGGGTGCTGTGACGGGTAGCGGCCATCCTGACGACGATGGTGATGGTCATCCCACTCAGACTGGCGAGTCCGTGGTGTTATGTTGTAGTCAACAGCTGCGCAGGCGTGTGTAGTTTCTGTCATCTTGTGCTGGAGGTTGGCGATCTGTTGTGAGAGTACATCAAGGCGGTCGTCAGTCTGACGCTCGTGAGACTGGCGTAAAGTATGCAGGTCCATCCGGAGGTCAGCGATGGCCGACGCCAAATCTGCGACGGGCGTTGGCGTCGCTGTGGCAGATAAAGGCTGCTGATGCACAGTAACTGGCATGATAGCTGTTGGATTAGCTATGCTGATGGCCAACTGTGCACGTTCACATTGACTGGCTATTTTTAAAGCATTGTCCAAGGTCACTGCTCCATGCTCATGTATTTTCAATTGAAGTGCAGGGTCTAAGCCAGTAACAAATCTACGAAAAAGTTCACAATTTCGAGCCGTGACATCATACTGAGGAAAAGCTTCTGTCACTAAGCTGGTGAGCTCAGCTGCATAAACTTCGAGAGGCTCTTGAGGCTTGCGGGGACGAGCATTCAAATATGTTTGAAATGTGGCCAAAAACATGGCACGTCCAAAAACAGCACCTAAACTGGCCTTAGTCAGATCATAGTCCGCTTTAACAGCAGGGGAGAGAGACTGCCAATATGCAAATGCGGGTCCCGTGAGCTTAGCAGGAAGAAGTTTAGCTTTATCTGGTGGTGTGGCAGAGACATTAAGTGCAACTTCAAATCTTTGTATCCAGGAGCCGAATGGTTCAGCGTTATCGCCCGAAAAGGGAGCAGGAAGATCAATTCTGAAGGGCACATGTGAATTTGTACCAGCCGTCACGTTATGTGGTTGCGGCTGCTCCACGATATCATGCTCACCATCAGACATTTTGTGCGTGCGAGCAACGGCGAGAGGGGGGGGGAGAAGAAAAAAAAAAGAAAAGAAAAAAAATATGGCACGTAATCCGAACTTGCAAAAATATAGCACGTAAAATATTATGGGCAATATTAACGTGCCTGCAGGTTGATGTGGCTATTCCACGTTGTTCAGAGTCAAGCAGTTCAAATGTCCATACCGAAAACAGAAAGATAAAAAATAGCCAACCAGCGCTGCCACCAGTGTAATACTCAGATTCGCGGGTCTTGAGAAATCCGTGCTTACCGAGTATTATGCGTGGATTCTTGACTATTTTCTGCTTCTGTCGCGGTCACTTGATAGAAGAGGCAGACTAAGACTTCTCTGCTCAGAACTCAGTGTTTATTTCAACATTTCTCTTAAACATCGTTCCACCGATTACATTGACCATTCCTTCAACCCACTCATCTCTTCACTTCCCCTCCCTCGACTCCTCCTCTTTTCACCTTTTTTCTTTCCCTTACGCTCGCGATATCTCGCGTACCATCTAACTTTATTTAACCTTCTCCTTTCGATTCTTACACTTTCATGTCGCAGCTGTATATCCGATTGTTGTTATTCTGTTCACATCGTGATGAATGTGTTTAGAGGCGAGTGATGCCAGTGTAATTCCCGCGCATATGTTTAGCGCCATTTACCGCGCTGTGGACAATATAAAGATGATGTATACTGAGGTGAATCTTTATGTTTACTGTATTCAGACATATTCTGATATATTTATTTGTTTATTTCAGACTAAACCACATTTTACCACCTCAATTCTAATGCTGTATAGCCTAATGCTGGATATGTATATCGACACATCTGAAGAGATAAACAGTTAAATTATCTTCTGTCTCCTGTCACACTTCTTGCCGGAGTTCCGTAGTGGACTAGCCTTCCACCTAACTTAACAAAATAGAGTCCTTTACAGTAATAGTCATAACTGTGTAAAACTCATCAGTGTTTGACAGTGTTAGTTGTATTATCAAGAAGAGTGTGTAGTTGTACTCGTTTTATTATAATAAATCGTCGTCATTAATCTCAAACGCGTGTGTTGTAAGGCAAAGTTGAGATGTTGTTGCCTCGCCCCCAGAGAGAAAAACAATATGTGTGTCGGAGGAAATGCACGAGAGAGAGATTGGGTGCTTCTCTTTTCTTATTTGTGCATCCTCGTTTCCTTTCCTGGCGTCTCAGCTCCTCCCCCTGTAGGTTGTGAGGGAAGGCGCCCAGCTAACAATTTTATGTTCTGGGAACGTTAGTTTTTGGTTCCCAGAACGTTCTGGGAACGTTCCCAGAATGTTCCCTATTGGTTCTCCAGGAAAGTTTTCTTAACGTAAATAGAACGTCCCCTTAAGGTTAGGGGAACGTTCCGGGAACCTATTCGGAAAATGAAACCTAAAAAAACCTACAGGGAACGTTCTGGGAACGTTCCCTTTAGGTTATAAAATAGAATCTAAAAAGAACCTACAGGGAACGTTCCTAGAACGTTCTCGTTTGGTTCCCAAAAAATAACCAAATGGGAACCAAATGGGAACCATGCGGGAACGTTAGGGGAACGTTCTGTGTGCAAGGAAAGAAAATGAGGAATCGAATGAAATCTTTTTTTATACATTGGAATACTTGATCACTCGAGCGTCACTTCACTGCGTCATCAGCAGCGCTCAAAGGATCTGCCCTTATGTTGTTTAAGTTTGGTTATTTAAGAAATTCATAATAAATAATAATAAAGCAAGATACCCTGTTGAAATATGTGAGATGTGTGGTTTATATAAACTGCAATGGTAAAGTATCAATTAAAAAGATTGTGACCAATGTGAAGGGGGAGGAGAATGTATACGTGCGTCACGTTTAGTCGATAAAACTCTTCCGCAAAGGGTACACCTGTGCATCCTCGCTCATAGCTCCTCTGGAAGCCTCCTCACTTCTCGATCCTCGCCTCCTCGCGGTGCAATTAGAGAATTGAGGTGTCCTTCAAGTCAAGATGGCTGAGCTTGATCGGTTTCCGGGTCATAGGATGGAGGACGGAGGAGCGAGGAGACGAGGAGGGATATTGAGAAGCACCCATGGCGTATTTTCTCAGGGTTTAATACAATTACTTGAACGTCACACTCGTCCACATACATGGGGATTGAGTGAGAAAAAGTATACAAATAAACATTTAACTCTGGTCACAAATATAAAGGGAAATAAAAGAAAGAGTACAAAAGTCGGTAGAGCGGTTATCTCTTCTCCTCTCCTGTCACATCGCTATTACTGACACTCTACGCGCTTGCGCAGTTCTCATTTACCTCACATTACCATAAATGCACAATGTGACGGTTACAGTGAGGAGGATTTTCTTCATCGGTAAATCTGAATCCTGCAGGACACACTTCAACATGACTTTCCATTAGCAGTGATTGAAATACAGTATTGGTAATGAAAATTAAAAAGAAATGCACAATGGAAAAAACGTAGGCCTACAATGCAATAAAAAAAAATAGGCCTACATTAAAACTATAGGCTATTAATAATCACTAACTTACAATCTCAACTTTGATGGTGATACTGATTTTTTTTCACTCACGCATGAATCATGTTATGACAATCAAATGTGTTTTTATTGAAGATTATAAACAAACAATGTAATTAAAAAAATAAAAATAAAATTAAATGCACATAGACAAAAAAAAAAAAAAGGAAATCACTTCCGGAAGAAGAGAGTTATATAAAGTGGGCGGAGTCTATCTCTCAGCGGATGAGAGTAGCATCTGCCTGCAGTCCCGGAGGCTGCATTTTCAGGACCCCACTTCTAGGACCGCATTTCTAGGACCCTAGGTTTTTAGTGACAACGCCACCTACCGAATTAGAGGACCAGCGAAAATGGATGACATTCAGAGTGTGAGTATCAAATGCGAATCAATTTTTATTTGTTTAACTTTAAAAACAATTGTGATGCATTTCATTGGAAAGTTAACGTTGCCAACGTGCTGGTGATTTGCTAAACAGTCTTGAATGCATCATATATTAGCCTCTAATGCTGGAAAATGAATTGTTAGCACGTCATTTAACGGAGCTGTTGCATGATAAGCCTGTGTTGACTTATTTACAGCACAATAAACTGTAGCATGTTCGTTCTGAAAGCTTGTTAATTACTCATTGTTTTTCCATTTTAATTCAGTTAAAATAATCGTAATGTTTTCACTGTCACGTGCTCACAGTCAGCCTGTTAACGTTACCCACAATACATGTTATGTGTACGTCTCTTCATTTTGACATGGTTTTATAAAGTTGGTTGAGACATATGACATTTTAATAGTCAGACATATCAGAGAGGCCATTGTAATAATTGACTGTTAAAATCCCACGTGTTAGATTGTGTCATTTACTGTATAGGCCTACTGTACTTATATATGGTCAGGAAAAGTCGTGTCAATAATGTTATTTCTATTCAGATTGCTTGCATCTCTCTCTATATTTTTTTCTCAGTTCAGATGGGCTTTATTGACATGAGTGTTTCTAGAACCTTTGTTCCCACAACATCAAAATCATTTTTTTTTCCAAATCTTTGAACAGTATGCAATAATTGTATTATGAACAGTAATTGGTATGAAGATTGATATCATTATTTTTATCATTATCATTACTCTGTGGTAACTAAGATCTTTTAAATATGAAATTTAAAATTAGAGAGTAGAACATGTTCAACTAAATGTTCCTTATTTAATTCACTTCTCTTTCTCTCTCTTAGGAGTCAGTGATGATGCTGTCCATGTGTTTGTCTATCCATTGAAGTGGTTCACGTCATGATCAAATTTGTTTTTGTGTGTGTTCAAGTTCAGTTGTTATATATTATTTTGTAAAATATTTTGTGTGTTCAAGTTCAGGTGTTATATATTATTTTGTAAAATACACAATCAATCTACCCCCTGAGTCATCCTTGTCTTCCCTCTGTGCTTGAAAATGTGGTCCATCTAGTGACTGAAAAGACTATAACATGATTCCTTGTTTATTTTACTTGAGTTATTATAGTATGCTACTTAGACCCAATTTCTCAACATTCCTAGGAACCTGGTTTAATTGCAATAAATAAAGTAGTATTTGGGTGTAATAAAACTTTTTTAAAAACTCTAATGTAGTTAAAACTGGGTGGAAATACTGCCTTGGTGGCACTTTTTTCGTTCCTCCAAAACTAGGGTCCTGGAAAATGCGTTCCTGGGACTGCGGTTCTCCGACTCGGTAGGTGGCGCTGTCACAAAAAAAACTAGGGTCCTAGAAATGCGGTCCTAGAAGTGGGGTCCTGAAAATGCAGCCTCCGGGACTGCAGGCAGATAATATTGGCGGATGACGACGTTACATCAGTGAAAATAAAACTAAACTCATCATTAAGTTCTACATTAATTCGGCAAAATGAGTTGTGAAAGTTTTGGAAACAACGTTACCGGAGACGGAGAGACAATATCAATACATGTGGAGGAACCTGAGAACATGATCGGTGGAGAGATCAGACTCGATGGCGCAGGGCAAAGTAAGTCCAACTCTTCAGAGTTATGTGTTAATATCCATATGTGTTTCTGTGATCATTTAATAATAACATTAATGGTAACGCTTTAGATTACAGCCCGGAAAGTACTGCGTAATTAAAGCGATTTTACAGCGTAACCTTCGGTAATTATAGTGTACCTATAACGTACTTACAATATAAGTATAAGGGAACAATATTTTAAGTTTGGGGAATAAAGGGGTAACAACCAGGAGAATTAAAAAATAATTTATACTGTAAGTATTATAGAACTAAAGGGTACTTATTCTACTATTATGATATAACAATCTTACATTTGGGAGGAATTTAGCAAGAACATACCTTTTTTAAATAATCTATGCATTTATAAAGTAATCTTTTTAACAAAAGTGCACTGAAAACGAAAACTATTGCAACTTTTGCTTAAATACTGGGGAAAGATACTCTTGTTCCATGTAGTTACAGGGTAAGTGACATTGCGGGCCGTAAATTAAAGTGGTTCTTGTTACCCCCTTGTTCCATGTAGTTACAGGGTAAGTACAATAAAAATGCATAGACACAATTTTTTTTTATAAATGCATAGATATGTACCCTGTCATTTTTAAAAAGCCTATACAGTGTGTATTAGTACACAATTATTACAAAAAGGTACGCAGTGTTCTCGCTAAATTGCTCCCAAATTTAAGATCATTGTATCATAATAGTAGAATGAGTACCCCTTAGTTCTATAATACTTACAGTATAAATATTTTTTTTAATTCTCCTGGATGTTACCCCTTTATTCCCCAAACTTTATATGTTGTTCCCTTATACTTACATGTAAGTACTTTATAGGTACACTATAATTACAGAAAGTTACACTGTAAATTCCTCTTAATTACACAGTACTTTCCGGGCTGTAATCTAAAGCGTTACCACATTAATTATTCTTATATGCGAAATTGATAAACAGACTACAACTACAAGAACTACAAGAAGATTTTTTGAAATATCATTTGTTGGCTATATGATATTTATAGTAAAATTGTGTTAAGTACAGAAAAACCCTCTTAATGATGAGATGATCGTGTTCAGCTCTTAATGATGATCATAGACTGATGTTTACTGTTTCTCACGCATTCGTTGTGTTTATAGGTGAAAATGACAGACCATTCTCCAAAACCAGAAAACAGGAGGATTGTGATAAACATGATCCTACACTGCTTATGGTTGGAGGTCTAAGAGGTAAAAACAGTTCATTTATAATCTATAATCTGACCTTCATGTCGTCACTGAAGACAAATGCTTGTTTTCTCTGTGATTTTATATGAATAATTCTTCAGTGAATTCTGCTCTGAAACTGAAAGTCTATGTATATTGTATTATTTGATGTCATTATTAATATCTGTGACACATTTAAACCCCACAGAGGAACAGTGTCGAGTGTCAGTGATGATCACAGTTTTATACAGAATTTTATAATAACAGGGAACGTTCTGGGAAGATTCTCCAGATTATGAACAAACGTTCTTACAGTAACATTAAACATTTCTGCTCTTTAATAATGTTCTGAAAACATCAGCACAAAAAAACATTATTTATATATTGTTCATGGGACTTTTTCTGAAAGCTTTCAGTTAGTTGTTTTGCTCGTGTTTTTTAAATGTTAATACTTGTTATTTATTTCAAAACATTCAACATTCAAAAGTAACTTTCCCATAATGTTTGTAAGATTATAATATGGAACGTTCTCTTAATGTTTTGCTGACGTTCACATAAACATGAATAATATTTTTAAAACAATAAAAAAAGACATTCAGAAATAATGTTTTCATAAATGTTACCAAACGTTCTTAATATTTCTTTGTTTACTGGGAAGATTGAATGATTTATGGCGACTTCTCAAAATCAGGCCGTTATAATAACACACTCTCTATGATGCTGTATGATTGACACTTCTCTTCTTATGAGCATTAACAATGGAAAAGTTTTGTTTATGATGAAAACTTCACAGTTTATGTCTATATAACAATGCACAGAAAAGAACAATTATCCCACATATTCATAATATAATATAAATGTGAACTTTATGATTATGAGTGTAAAACATCTTGAATTATTGATCCTTCACACAATTAAAGTTAAAGGTTCAGATTGACAGATTCATGACACGATATTATTCAGTTTCTGACGGATGTTCTGTTGTTCTCCACATCAGCTCTCACAGGACGACTTTCCAGTACCGGATCTAATGTAGCTAATGTATCTACTGGATCTACTGGATCTAATGAACAAGGAAGGCCCACAATGCAACAGGAGGAAAGCAGTAAATAATGTTGCTTACTGTAATTCAGCCTCACATAATCATCACATCAATATAATTATGCTGTGAACTGATCAGTTATATTTCAAATTTACTACCATAACATTCACTATCATATTCTCAAATCAGCCTCTGAAAGTAAAATATTTCATGGCAATTCATTAATAATGGACACCTCGTGAAAATATGCTAACTGGGAATGTTCTGGGAAGATTCTCGAGATTATGAACTAACGTTCTTAAACATTTCTGCTCTTTAATAATGTTCTGAAAACATCAGCACAAAAACATTATTTATACATCGCTCATGGAACTGAGAAAGATTTTCTGAAAGCTTTCAGTAAGTTGTTTGGCTTGTGTTTTTTAAATGTTAATACTTATTTATTTCAAAACACTCAACATTCAAAAGTAACGTTCCCATAATGTTTGTAAAATTATATGGAACGTTCTCTTAATGTTTTCCTGTTATTTCTGTAAAGCTGCTTTAAAACACTCTGTGTTGTAAAATCGCTGTATAAATAAAGGTGACTTGACTTGATTTTGTGAACTTTGTGTGTTTGTCAGTTTAAGCGCAATAAGAGTAAAAGAGAACTTATTTTAATACTCTCGGACGCTCCGTCTGTGATATCCAGCTTTCTGTGCTCGTGCTTCGATGTGTGGCTCAGAAAACCATAAATCAGAAGTTTTGAATGATATGACTTTAAAACACAGATAATAAACTCATGATGATGAAGGACTGCAGTGTCACGAGAGCGTGACGGCGATAGAGATTATAATCAAAACCAAACAGATGTTTTAGTTTTCGGCAGAGTATCAGCAGCACGAGCTGTAAAGGCTCCGCCCTCTTCTGGAAAGGGGGCGGAGCAGCAGCAGCTCATTTGCATTTAAAGACACATGCATGAAAACTACATGTTTTTCCTTCCACTCAAAAATGGGCATTTACAACATTGTATAAACATGATCTGAGGGATATTTTGAGCTGAAACTTCAAACACACATTCACTTTTGCAAATCATTTGATTCGGAGTGTGTATCAATCTGCCAAAGTCATGTGATCTCAGTAAACAAAGCTTCATTACACGTCTCAGAGTTGTGGACTCGAGGCAAGACTTTTGACTTGACTTGAATTTGAGTCCCAAATTTGATGACTTGTGACTCGACTCGTCATAATCAAAGAAGACTTGAGACTCGACTTTGACACCAATGACTCGAGACTTGAGCCCTGTTTCCCGGACTTGGAAAGTCCTACCTTCATTATATGTGCATTTATACACATTTCATGACACGTTTGTATAATAAAAAGGAAGAGTTGTATTTAAAGTCTCTTATTGGTCTGATTAATAAAGCTGTCTATAAAACAAACAATAAAAAACCCTACAATTTAATATAATATCACGTATTATAAAGATCCCTCATATTTAATGATGTTGTATGATTTGTTAATTGCAATAAATGGATTACAGCTTCAATGAAACATTAGCATTTGTTTGTAAAAGGTGTTCTCTTTCATAGGTTCACTCAACGCTGCGGAAAGCGCAGTGGGATATTCTCTGAATGTGCCGATTGTCTGAAGCCTTATAGAATCACGCCAATTTATTGGCTGATGGCGTCCGTGGATATGGCTCCGCACCGACGCTCTTACGTCGCATCATTACATATTCGCGCGCGCGCCATCTGCTCCTCAGATTTCTCTACCTTCAGAACGAAGCGGTCACGTTGCCCTTCGCTCGTGATTTTTCTGAGCTACAAATACATATAAGGATTATTCTCGGCGCTTCTGCGACTGTTCAAGCGGAACTCTGTTTCTCCTTACGGTGAAGTTGCCATGGATTACAGACGCTGTACTCCGCCATGTGCTCGTTACATCGCTAACGACGACCCACACAGTAGGTGCGTTAAATGTTTGGGTTTTTCACACGTGAGGCAGTTATAGGATCGTCTAAATGCAAATTCTGTGAAAATTTGTTGCTCAAAACCCTCAAATCGCGGCTCGCGGTCTTTGAGAGGGAATCATTCGTCTCCCCCTGTCGCGGTGCCGAGGCCTCTCGAGGATCCGCGACTTGGGGTTCGGATGTAGAGCTTGTGGATGTGGAGTTCGAGCAGACGAGCCCCGCTCTTTCTCTCCCTCCCTCCCCTCGGCACGGGCGAGGCATGCCAGTCGAATTTTCACACGATTATTTGCGCCCCAGCCCGGGAGCACGCGACGAGGGTTATCCCGCCGAGCGGCCAGGAAGCGCGGCCTACTGCGGCCTACGCGATGCTCGTTGACGTAAAGAAACACGACAATGTATAAAGGGCTCCATTACCTTCTATGTTGCTCCGGCGAATTACTTCATTAATCCTTGTTTTATTGCTTTACCAGGCATTTATAAGCAAGCACTTTTTATTTTTATATCATGTGAACTTATCCACGAAACTATTCCTTATAAAAAACAATTAGATTGCTTTGATATCGCTACTTATATCCAACCTTTCGATTCTCGGCTACTAGCCTTTAGCCCGCTAACATTTCACGCGTGGCCTCGGCCGTCTAATATTACACCCTTTCACTGAAAGGACACGGGTTATATTTGACATTGCAGTCCTAAATTAGTACTGATAGTTGTAGTATCACTGCTAATTTACAGCTCATTTGTTATAATGGCGAACATATCGGATGCGTGTCTAACTTTACCTCTGAGTGCAGGTGAGGACACTTTCGAGCTATTCTCGGTGAATCTGGAGCTGGAATCCGTGGAGAAACAGATCCGTGGTCTGCTGGAAAAGCAAGCCGAGCTGTTGGATCGGCGATCAGCACTTGAAGCAGCACGCGCCGATGCTCACAAGTTAGTGGTTAGTAACTCTTTAACTCCGAGTTCGTCTACTCCGTGTGTTTCTCTGTCCAGAAGGACGCGATCATCTCGGGCTTCATTTACTCCGGCACCGACACAACACAATGGACCATGGATCACGCAGCGGAAGACGCGAGCCAGGACCAGAGCTACTCCTCCGCCCCTCCCGGTCTTCGAGATCTCCACTCGGAACCGCTTCTCCCCTCTTCGCGAGTCGAAACGCGACGACGCCGTGATCATCGGCACGTCCATGGTCCGCCATGTCCGTGCTACCTCAGGTAAAGGTAAGGTGCGCTCTCACTGCTTTCCTGGTGCTCGTGTTCTTGATATCGCTGCACAGGTTCCCGAAATCCTGACCGGGGACGAGCGCGTCGGAGCTGTGGTGCTGCATGCGGGAGGGAGCGACGTCAGGCTGCGGCAGACGGAGGTTCTGAAGAAGGACTACATGAGCCTGATCGAGGCGGTACGCAACACAGCGCCTGAGGCAACGATCATCGTGTCTGGACCGCTTCCCACGTACCGACTAGGACAAGAAAGGTTCAGTAGACTATTTGCACTAAATGAATGGTTAATGTCACTGTGTAATGAACAGAAACTGCTCTTTGTAAATAATTGGAATCTGTTTTGGGAGAGACCCAGGCTGTACCGTGCTGATGGCCTGCACCCCAGCAGAATCGGAGCGGCTGTGCTGTCGGACAACATCTCCAAGACGTTACACACCGTATGACTAGAAAATCAAATTCCAAATCACAGTCTTTGCTGTCCAAACTTAATTGATATACGTAGTGAAGAACATTATATAGAAACTGTGTCTATTCCTCGTTTAGTGAAGCCAAACAATAAATCTAGTGCAGGATCTAGCAAAAATCTTATTGTAATTAAACCAGAAAATCTAAATATCAGTGAACAAAAAGAATTTCTAAAGCTAGGTCTTCTAAACATTAGATCGCTCACACCTAAAGCGGTTATTGTAAATTAAATGGTCACAGATAATAATTTCGATATACTTTGCCTTACTGAAACCTGGCTTAAACCAAATGAGTATTTCGGTCTAAATGAGTCCACTCCGCCAGGATACTGTTATAAGCATGAGCCCCGTCTGAACGGTCGTGGCGGCGGTGTTGCAACAATCTATAAAGATATTCTTAATATTTCTCAGAAAACAGGTCACAGATTTAATTCGTTTGAAGTACTTATGCTAAATGTTACGCTCTTAGATGTAAGAAAGAAATCCATATTATCTCTAGCCTTGGCTACTGTATATAGACCTCCAGGGCCATATGCTGAATTTCTAAAAGAGTTTGCAGACTTTCTCTCGGATCTATTGGTCAATGTCGATAAAGCAATAATTGTTGGAGATTTTAACATACACGTAGACAACAAAAATGATGCGTTAGGGGCTGCGTTTACAGATTTATTAAACTCCTTTGGGGTCAAGCAAAACGTCCGTGGTCCCACTCATCGTCTAAATCATACACTAGATTTAATTATATCATATGGAACCAATCCAACTGATATAGATATTATACCGCAAAGTGATGATGTCACTGATCATTACATGGTAACGTGCATAATACGTACTGCTGAAATTTGTCATGTTGCGCCACGTTATAGACCAGGCAGAACAATCCTTCCAACCACTATAGATAGATTCTCAAATAGCTTACCTGATCTATCTCAGCTGCTCAGTGAACCCAAACAAACAGATGAACTAGAGGAAATGACCAGCAGTTTGAGCACCATTTTCTCTAGTACATTAGATATTGTTGCACCAATTAGATTAAAAAAGTTTAAAGAGAAAACTAAAGCACCATGGTACAACAGTGTTACGCATGATATCAAGAGAGAAACTCGTAACCTAGAGCGTAAATGGAAACAAACTAATTTAGAGGTCTTTAGAATCGCGTGGAAAGACAGTATGTCACCAGTGGCGGTTCTAGAGGGGGGGCCAGGGGGGCCCGTGCCCCTGTGACAAAAAGCTTGGCCCCCCTTGTGGCCCCCCTAAATGTGGAGTTTGAAATAATTTTTACAAAACTGTTTTTTGCTATCGTATGCGTATTATTTTTTATTTTTCTATCTTTGTGGATTTGCATTTTCACGTGACAATTCGCATCACATTCGCGGGAATCGCGGCAGAATAACGCCTGTCTCCTCCACGCGAGAGAGGAGAGAAGAAGAAAGTTGGTAAATGTCAGTTCAGTTGTAAGTTCATTCTTTATGTGCGTTTGGGGTGTGCGATGTGTATTGTCTATTATGATATTGTAATCATTGTTTTAACTATGTACGAGGCACTGTGAGCTGACATAGCATTTGTCTATCGTTTCACTGCTGTGTGCAGTTCATAGGTAGGCTATGTCCCCAAATTAGTTTTTGTCTTATATTTATATCATATTATGTTCTTATATTAGAATATCACATCAGCAAGAGTGCCGTTTTCCCGTGCACAACAATTGCAACTGTGATATTTATGTTATACAACAGTTAAATTAACAATAAGTTAACATTGGGAGTTACTTTTTAGACACAATATTGTCAATATTGTTTGTTTTCCCTTTATTTCGCCGACTAGAATTTCATAATGAAACCGTAGTGAGTCTCAATGCAACACAGCGATGATTTATTGACTGAAATCCGCGTTTTGAACGAATCACTTGCTTCTTTCCCGAATAAATCAGCCGTTTGAACAAATCGTTTGAATGAATGAATCCCTCTTACAGGGACTTGCCGCCGCCTACTGGCGGTTTTAGTTTCATATTTAAAGTATCCTTTAATTAAAACGTTAAAATTAGAAATAATTTCATTTTTAAATATTGATTTAAAAAAAAATCTCATAGCTTTATTTATGCAATTGTAAATGGAGTGTAAATATATTAATGCCACTTCTGTGTCACCTCTGCACTGCAAAGATGGATTTGGATTGAATTCATTAATTTGACTGGTAACAGTGGTACTGTATAATTATTGCATAATTAAGTATTATTGTATAAATAAGTATAATTACTGTATAATTTGAATGTTAGTATTTGACATAAAAGGTGATGCATAACTCTAAATAAGTTTAGAAAAAATGTCCATATATAGGTGAAAATGCCCCTGGAAATCAATTTAAGGTGGCAAATATTGCCTCTTAATTAAAAAATGTATTTCTGTCACTGCTGTGAACTGACCACTGCATAGAATATGAAAAATATTAATAGCTTCGTGAGTCAGCTGTCAACAACAGGCCTAAACCAGCCATGGCACCAGCACAAAAACACAATCAGTAAAATATTATCTAATTATTAACAAAATGTTGAAAATATTGAAATATATTTTTGTCAATATTGCACACCCCTAATGTATGGTATTAATTTTGATTTCTTTAGGTCTTAAAAAGCCTTAAATTTGACTTTAAAAAGTGTGCAGGAACCCTGTAAACGGTTAGACATATCAAGTCAGTTATTTTCAGTAAATGAATTAATAAGCTTCTTGGTCCCCATTGCTTTTGCTCTATAGTTCTCAAAATGAAGAGAAAGAAGGATTAGAAGGATGTAATAGACAGTAACTGTCTATTACAGTTACTGTGACTAATACTGAATATGTAATGCAAATGTAAAAATATAATGGAAATGCAAATACATTGTTGAATGATTATAAACACAGTATTTTGCCTGTTAATGCCTGCAGTAGTGCAGAAAATGATATGACAACAATAAGGTCTAAATGTAACTGGCCCCTCTAACAGTACAACTGGCCCCAGCTTGGCCCCCCCAGTTGAAATGGGCTAGAACCGCCACTGTATGTCACGTTATAAAAAGGCTCTAAAAACAGCCAGGGCTGAGCACCTCCGCAAACAAATAGAAAATAACCAAAATAATCCAAGGTTCTTATTTAACACCGTGGCTAGACTAACAAATAAACAGACATCACCAGAGCAAAATATACCGTTACAGTTTAGTAGTAATGATTTTATGAATTATTTCAATGAGAAAATAGAAAGCATTCGAAACACAATTATAAATGTACAATCCTCTATGGTCTCTTATGATTCAGCCTCAATTATCGTCCCTCAAGAACAACTACACCGCTTTGCAACGATAGGACAGGAAGCGCTAAATAAACTTATTATTGCATCTAAACCAACAACATGCTCATTAGATCCAATACCCACTAAACTACTGAAAGAAGTGTTACCTGTAGTGGAAGAGCCTCTTCTTAATATTATTAACTCGTCTTTATTCTTAGGTCATGTTCCAAGAATATTCAAGTTGGCAGTAATAAAACCTCTCATTAAGAAACCGCAACTAGATCCAAATAACCTAGCAAATTACAGACCCATTTCAAATCTTCCATTTATGTCCAAAATACTAGAAAAAGTTGTATCCGCTCAACTGTGCTCTTTTTTGCAAGAAAATGATATCTATGAAAAATTCCAGTCAGGATTCAGACCGCATCATAGTACAGAAACTGCGCTAGTTAAAATTACAAATGATCTACTCTTAGCTTCTGACCAAGGCTGTATCTCAATACTAGTCCTACTTGATCTTAGCGCCGCGTTCGACACTATAGATCATAAAATACTCTTGGATCGACTACAAAACTACACTGGTGTTCAGGGACAGGCATTAAGCTGGTTTAGATCGTACTTATCTGACCGTTATCATTTTGTCTCTTTACACGGGGGAAAATCAAAGTTAACGTCAGTAGACTACGGAGTACCGCAAGGATCGGTGCTAGGCCCTCTGCTATTCTCAATATATATGCTGCCACTTGGTAATATTATAAGAAAACATGGAATTAATTTCCACTGTTATGCTGACGACACTCAATTATATATTTCATCACGACCAGATGAAAACATTACCTCATCTAAATTGACAGAATGTCTCAAAGATATAAAATGCTGGATGACGCGTAATTTCCTGCTATTAAATTCAGATAAAACGGAGGTATTACTTATTGGTCCAAAAAACTACACACAAAACCTCTTACAATACGACTTTAATATAGAAGGATGCCCTGTTACTTTTTCCACTACAGTAAAAGACCTGGGTGTTATACTAGACCGCAACTTGTCTTTCGAAAATCATATTTCATCTGTTACAAGAACAGCCTTTTTCCACCTTAGAAACATTGCTAAATTACGTAACATGCTATCTGTTTCTGATGCAGAAAAGTTAGTTCATGCATTCATGACCTCGAGACTAGATTACTGTAATGCTTTATTAGCTGGTTGTCCTGCATCCTCAATAAACAAGCTACAGTTAGTGCAAAATGCAGCCGCTAGAGTTCTTACTAGATCAAGAAAATATGATCGCTCTATGGCTGGTTCTGTTGCGGTGGAGCGCCACTTGTGGCTTAATCTCACGGAGATCCGTGACAAAGAGAGGGTTTTCCTCTTGGACGCCCCCATTTCTCAAACGGGGTTGTTTGGTGAGGCGGTCAACACAGTGGTTGAGAAATTCCGCTCCTCCATATCCCAATCGGCCGCGTTCAGACAGTTCATGCCCAGGAGGGCTAGGGAACCTTCTGCTCCCCTCCCGGTGCGACCCAGAGAACGACCCTCTCATAGACCGGAGTTCTCTTCCAGAAGAAGCGAACCGGGGCATCCCCCACCTACCACGGTTTGGGGAGCCCGCGGTCGCCCATTTCCCCGTCAACGGCCTCACAAGCGCCTCCAGTTGAAGCGGTCCGACAAACCGACTGCTCCGGTGGCCCAGAGCCGTTCCTGACCTTCCGGTCAGAAAAAGGAGAGCTCCTCTGCTTCCTCAAGGTTGGCTCAGACCGCACAAGCGTTTCTGCCCGCCTCCCAGCTCTCCTTTCCTTGCCCTGTCACCTT
The DNA here is from genome assembly GCF_029890125.1 of Rhinichthys klamathensis goyatoka. NCBI lineage: Eukaryota > Metazoa > Chordata > Actinopteri > Cypriniformes > Leuciscidae > Rhinichthys > Rhinichthys klamathensis. Next base: position 670,483 of record NW_026606635.1, read on the forward strand.
CGCCACTCAGAGTGTCTCGAAGTGCAGGCCATATTTCACCTTCTCTACTCAATCCGGTGCGGGAGGAAGGAGACGCTTTCTGCTTTCTCCCCTCACCCCCCACACTCTCTATTACTGCCGGCCGCATCCTCGGTGGCACTTTCCGTTTTCCTCTGGAGCAGGCGGATCTGGTCACCATGACCCCAGCATCGATGCCTCCCATCACGTGCCAGGACGCCGATGGCCCTCCTGCACAGTCAACCTCTTTATTCCAGGAGCGTCAACACGGCACCCTCACTCAGGTATGTCGTCTGCATTACAACATCCCTCCTCCTCTATCACATTTCCTTCCAGTGTGGGAGCGCTTACCAGGGGTATCGTCTTGGGTTCTTCGCACAATTCGGTTTCAACGGGGTGTTTCCTACTGTAGTAGACAGCGCCACTCAGGCTTCTGTACTTCAGCAGGAAATCTCTTCCCTCCTTCTCAAAGGAGCAATAGAGGAGATTACTCCAGGGGAAACCGAGCGGGGCTTTTACAGCCGTTACTTCCTGGTCCCGAAGAAGGGCGGCGGTTTGCGTCCCATACTGGACCTCCGCCGACTGAACTTCGCCCTTTACAAAGGGAAATTCAAGATGTTGACGCTGAAAGCTATCATATCTCAGATTCGGCCAGGGGATTGGTTCGTGACGATAGACCTAAAGGATGCTTATTTTCACATCCAGGTTGTACAGCGACACAAGCAGTTCCTCAGGTTCGCCGTTGGAGAAAGGGCGTTCCAGTACAGGGTCCTTCCCTTCGGCCTATCTCTGGCCCCGAGGACATTCACAAAGTGCATGGATGCAGCTCTGGCCCCATTGCGGCTCCAGGGCATCCGTGTTCTAAATTACCTGGACGATTGGCTCATTTTAGCCCAGTCCAGGAAGCCAGTGGCCCACCACAGAGACATCGTTCTGAGTCATATCCAGTCTCTCGGTTTGAGGTTGAACTCGGAGAAGAGTGTTCTTGCTCCGGCTCAAAGCACCGTTTTCTTGGGGGTGAACATGGATTCCGTTCTCATGCAGGCCCGCTTGGCCCCTGCACGGATTTCCAGCTTGATGACATGCTTGGCTCGTTTTTTGCTAGGCCATCATGTGTCTGTGGGCACCTGCCGCAGGATGCTGGGCCTTATGGCCGCGGCCTCCTCCGTGCTACCGCTGGGGCTACTCCACATGAGACCCTTCATGTGGTGGATGAAACTCTCAGGGGTTCGAACCTCCGGGTCAACCCTTCGCCTACTGAAGGTATCGCGCAGTTGCTTTCGAGCCCTGTCAGTTTGGCGGGACCCTCTTTTTCTTCGGAAAGGGGTCAGCATGGGTGCGGTGTCTCGTCGCCAGATGATTACGACGGATGCCTCTCTCACCGGCTGGGGAACGGTTTTCGAGGGCAGACCAGCGTGTGGGGTCTGGACCGGATAGGCTCTCTCTTGGCACATAAACTGCCTGGAGTTAAGAGCTGTTTTTCTGGCTCTGCATCATTTCCTCCCTCTTCTGGAGGGTCACCATGTCATTGTCAGAACAGACAACATGGCAGTGGTGTCTCATGTGAACCGGCAGGGAGGTTCTCGGTCGCACACCCTAGACAGGCATGCGCGTCACCTTCTCCTGTGGTCTCAGAGCAGATTCCTATCTCTAAGAGCGGTTCATGTCCCAGGGGTTCTGAACCTCGCAGCAGATTTTCTGTCAAAAGACCAGCCAGGAGAGCATTACAATAGTCCAGTCTGGATAAAACAAGTGCTTGGACAAGGAGTTGTGTAGCATGCTCTGTAAGGAAGGGCCTGATCCTCCTAATGTTGTGCAAGGCAAATCTGCAGGACCGGGCAGTTCTAGCAATGTGGTCTGTGAATTTCAACTGATCATCAATTACAACCTCAAGGTTCTTAGCTGACCTTGATGGAGTTATGGATGACGAGCCTAGCTGAATGGAGAAGTTGTGATGAAGTGTTTGGTTGGCCGGGACCACAAGTAGCTCTGTCTTCGCAAGGTTTAGTTGAAGGTGGTGGTCCTTCATCCAGCCAGAAATGTCTTTCAGGCAGGCTGAGATGCGAGCAGCTACCGTCGGATCATCAGGCTGGAATGAGAGGTAGAGTTGTGTGTCATCAGCGTAGCAATGATAGGAAAAGCCATGTTTCTGAATCACAGATCCTAGTGATGTCATGTAGATGGAGAAGAGGAGTGGTCCAAGCACTGAGCCCTGAGGCACCCCAGTAGCTAGATGTTGGGTCTTAGATGCCACACCTCTCCACGACACCCTAAAGGACCTACCTGAGAGGTAAGACTCGAACCATTGGAGTGCAGTTCCCGAGATGCCCTTCATCTTTAGGATTGACAGGAGGATCTGGTGGTTAACAGTGTCAAAAGCAGCAGACAGATCCAGCAGGATGAGGACTGAGGATTTGGAAGCTGCTCTTGCCAGTCTCAGAGCTTCAATTACTGAGAGCAGGGCAGTCTCATTAGTGTCCTAGGATGCAGTGCGAGTTCCCATTGGAAAGAGAACATCTCAGGGTTACACTGTAATCAGTGTTGTGCTGAGCGCGTTCATTGAACGATAGTTCATGAACTCGTTCATATTTTGGGCGAACGTGAACTGAACGTACTGTATTACTGCCTGATGAACGTTACTGTGAACTCGTTCATTCTGGTGTCTGTGAACGCACGCTCTCTCAATTTTACTTCGTTTAATAGGGTGCCAGATTTCTATAGAGCCTTCCAGACGAAAACCCGGCTAAAACACACGTAAACAGGCCTTAATATGTAGCGAAAAAAACACCCAATCTGGCAACACCAGCCACCAGACAAGAAGCAGCATGTAGTCGACAACAGTATGATGCGAGCGGCAACTGGCAACCAGTGCAATTGTGTGAGGAGAGGAGTGACTTGTGCTCTCTTCGGCTCATTAAAGACTACTCTGGCTGCAGCATTCTGGATCAATTGTAGAGGTTTGACAGAGCAAGCTGGAAGACCAGCCAGCGCTCAGTTTGCGCTGGTTACAAACTGAAGTCTCTGCTATCATTTGACATTTGATGCATATTGTCATATATCAGTGATATAAGCTAGTTCCCATATGTAATGATAGTAGTGTGTATATATGAACATATAATGCAGAGTTAGCGAGTATTTAATCATATTCATGAGAGGAGCATTCTGGGAACTTGTCATTGGTCGGCTCCTCAACCCTTTACCCTTTACTGGACAAACATTGTTCACTAAACACTTCATCTTGTTGATTGACATTTCCAATACACTTATTTTAAGTTGAAAATATACCAACAATTTACTCTTTGTCAGTCCATAAATAAAAAAAATCTTTGCGTAACAAAGGCTGTACATTTCACAACTACTTGTACACTCTTTTTAAATGGTACGTTTAGTAAAAAAAAATGTAATTGTAAATTAAAAATTATAAATATATTCATACTTGGGTTGATCTAATTTACTTCTTTCACTGTCATATTTCAAAAACTTTGCGAGAAACTAAGTCCGCTCACAAAACCTTTGCGAGTGAAAGTTTCTTGACGGAAAACAAACGTTTTTGTGAGCGAACGCAGAGTTTCTTGGGGGAACGCATAAGCATTGACATTTTTTTTTCCTCTCATCTTATATTTTTTCTTCCTTTAGGGGCTCCGTATTTTTCTCTCTGATTAAACATTCTTAATTCAAAATAAAAGATAATAATAATAATAAGGTTTCCTATGGTCACACAGGTTTGATTGCATGTTAAACCCATGGCTGACGATTATGTCCTTTGCCGCTCACCGTATATGCTAACCTAAGCTAGCCATAATTTTTTTTGTGTGTTGAATCCATAGACTGTAAAAATAATATGGACGTAGTGTCTGTGACGTCACCCGTAGGTTTCTGAAGAGCGTTGTTTAAAGCCTAAAGTGGGCGGAGCCGGCGGAGCCATCTTGGCAGCGCGTCACTCCCGGATAACTGAGAATGGGCAAAGGGGCGGGGCTTGGGTGGAGCTGAGACCACGCCCCCTAGCTCGACGCGATCGAGTTAGCTCAGGCTAAGAAGCTAATGCTATATGCTACTAGCCTCGTGCTAAAGTGACAGCTGACTTGAAGAAGTCAAGCCAATAGTTAAAGTTCATGTTTTTTCCCTTCGAAATACTACAATAGTTAAAAGACATAGCTAAAGTGAGACTGTGTATCGTCATGTATTATTATTCTGCTAGTTAAAAATGTATTATCATGAAGTAACTTACAATATTGCTCTGAGTGTGTGTGTGTGTGTGTGTGTGTGTGAGATAGTGATTCATGCGCATACATGTCAGTCAGCGCCGCATCGTACATCAAGTTCGTAGAAAACTTTATTCATGCTTATATGCTTATGGTCTATCTGTTCTGTGAGAGCATCAGTAGCGCAGAACGAGTGCGGTCTCTATATCTATAGACGTTTTTAAATCTGAACTCCAAAAAGCAACAAAATTGTGAGACAACTGGAAATACAGCGCTGGTTGTTCTCTCCATACTCGACAACGACGGAAACCAACGGCGCGGGCGAAGGTATAATGCGTGTATTAAATTGTATGAAATAATCCCGGAAAAAGCACAAACACGGCAGAGATGGCAAGTACAGCAGCGGGAATTATCTGAGGTGAAGTGACCGCTAACAGACAAACGGCTAGCAGTGTCCAGCGGTAACCCCCTCACAGTCGTCATGAAGGGCAAAATTAGCTGTATAGACCAAAACCACTTTTTGCTCCAGGCTGTAAACATGTTTTATTCTGCTGTAAAGTTGGGCATTTTAACATGCGGAAGATGCAGATTTGACTCACCGTTGCAGCCAGCCTCTGGCGGCCAATCGATGAACTGCAGTTTAATTCACTTCCGTGTTGGTTTCAGGGAGTGGCCGCTTAGTTGCATCAGAGAAAGAAACTAATGAAGGAAGAAGAGTAATGGTTGTAGAATGATTGTATACTTTAAGTGATAAAGTATACATACAGAGAAAAGTTTTGAATAGAATTGAAGAGATTAAGTTTACGGCAATTCAAACAGCTATAATATTTCTCATAAAATAAAGTTCATTTTTGTATCTACAGGTTATATAGGTTTTTCAACTGATGTAAAATTTTTACATTGTGAATGAACATATAACTATTACTTCTGGTTGTTGGATCAGAAGGTCGATGTGCTCAGTCGTAACAGCGGCTGCACATGTCACACACACGCGTGATCAGACCAATCATCACTGTATACGAACCAGAAGGATCAGTGAGAGAAAGTTTATTGATTTGTTCCTACAATGTAAAAAAAAATCCCGTTGTTTTTACGGAAAAAAACTGGCAGCTGTGGTTACCAGAACTATACCGTCAAAAATACGATGTCAACGTTTTTGGTTTTACAGACTTAACTTCAAATTTACAGTAATAAACCGTAATTTATTAACTGATATAATGATAATTTACCAACCTATTGAAGTATTAATATCTGTTTTGTACTATTGCAATACACTGACAACCAACAATCAACACAGCAGTGATGAGAGTCACATGATATATCAAAGCTCATCACAAGTCAAGTCAAGTCAAGTCACATTTATTTATATAGCGCTTTTCACAATACAGATTGTATCAAAGCGCTTCACAGTGATAACATGAAAACAATATAACAAAGTTTGTTTCTAAAACAACGGAGGGGGGTGATTTTGGGACGCAAGAGTCACTGTCTTCATGTTTTATCACGTCCCGAGATAACAACAGAAAAGCAAAGGGAAAATAATTAGCGTAGCTGCTGTTCATAATGATGATTTCCATAACACAGGCGTAAATGATAAAACATGAAGACAGTGACTCTTGCGTCCCAAAATCACCCCCCTCCGTCCCCCACTCAACTCAGCCCAGCTTACTGACCTCTACGTCCCTCCTGCTGCTGAGACCTAACCACAATCTCACAATCTCTCCGCAACCCAACCATACGCGCCAACCCGTTGACTAAGGCTGTCGAGCCCCACTGGTGCGTGAATAGGCAGTTTCAGTGGACAACGGTTCCGTATGGCATACTACCTACCGCAACACAATATCTGCCCAACCACCCGTCATTCACGCAATATACACAGGAACGTAATGACTGCAAATACTATGCAACCTATACAGATAACCTACAGTCTCTTCAAGTTTTATAGTATTAAATGCATTTGATCTGATTCAGCAGTGGTATAAAAGGTAAGAATTATGTAAATGCTTGGCTAAAGAGATGCGTCTTTAATCTAGTTTTAAACTGGGACAGCGAGTCAGAGCCTCAAACAATATCAGGAAGACTATTCCAGAGTTTAGGAGCTAAATGTGAGAACGCCCTCCCTCCTTTAGTGGACTTAGATATCCTAGGAATGACCAGAAGCCTCGAATTTAAAGATCTTAAAGAACAAGATGGATTGTAGGGCGATAGAAGGTCCATTAAATACACAGGAGCTAAACCATTTAGGGCTTTATAGGTCAGTAATAGTACTTTGTAATTGATACGGAACTTGATAGGTAACCAGTGTAGAGATGATAAAATTGGTGTTATATGATCATATTTTCTTGACCTAGTAAGAACTCTAGCGGCTGCATTTTGCACTAACTGTAGCTTGTTTATTGAGGATGCAGGACAACCAGCTAATAAAGCATTACAGTAATCTAGTCTCGAGGTCATGAATGCATGAACTAACTTTTCTGCATCAGAAACCGATAGCATGTTACGTAATTTAACAATGTTTCTAAGATGGAAAAAGGCTGTTCTTGTAACATATGAAATATGATTTTCGAAAGACAAGTTGCGGTCTAGTATAACACCCAGGTCTTTTACCGTAGAGGATAAAGTAACAGGACATCCTTCTATATTAAAGTTGTATTGTAAGTGGTTTTGTGGATAGTTTTTTGGACCAACAAGTAATACCTCCGTTTTATCTGGATTTAGTAGCAGGAAATTATGCGTCATCCAGCATTTTATATCTTTAAGACACTCTGTCAATTTATATGAGTTAGTGTTTTCATCTGGCCATGATGAAATATACACTCACCGGCCACTTTATTAGGTACACCTGTCCAACTGCTCGTTAACACTTAATTTCTAAGCAGCCAATCACATGGCGGCAACTCAGTGCATTTAGGCATGTAGACATGGTCAAGACAATCTCCTGCAGTTCAAACCGAGCATCAGTATGGGGAAGAAAGGTGATTTGAGTGACTTTGAACGTGGCATGATTGTCGGTGCCAGAAGGCCTGGTCTGAGTATTTCAGAAACTGCTAATCTACTGGGATTTTCACGCACAACCATCTCTAGGGTTTACAGAGAATGGTCCGAAAAAGAAAAAACATCCAGTGAGCGGCAGTTCTGTGGGCGGAAATGCCTTGTTGATGCCAGAGGTCAGAGGAGAATGGCCAGACTGGTTCGAGCTGATAGAAGGGCAACAGTGACTGAAATAACCACTCGTTACAACCGAGGTATGCAGCAAAGCATTTGTGAAGCCACAACACGCACAACCTTGAGGCGGATGGGCTACAACAGCAGAAGACTCCACCGGGTACCACTCATCTCCACTACAAATAGGAAAAAGAGGCTACAATTTGCAAGAGCTCACCAAAATTGAACAGTTGAAGACTGGAAAAATGTTGCCTGGTCTGATGAGTCTCGATTTCTGTTGAGACATTCAGATGTTAGAGTCAGAATTTGGCGTAAACAGAATGAGAACATGGAACCATCATGCCTTGTTACCACTGTGCAGGCTGGTGGTGGTGGTGTAATGGTGTGGGGGATGTTTTCCTGGCACACTTTAGGCCCCTTAGTGCCAATTGGGCATCGTTTAAATGCCACGGCCTACCTGAGCATTGTTTCTGACCATGTCCATCCCTTTATGGCCACCATGTACCCATCCTCTGATGGCTACTTCCACCATGTCACAAAGCTCTAATCATTTCAAATTGGTTTCTTGAACATGACAATGAGTTCACTGTACTAAAATGGCCTCCACAGTCACCAGATCTCAACCCAATAGAGCATCTTTGGGATGTGGTGGAACGGGAGATTCGCATCATGGATGTGCAGCCGACAAATCTGCGGCAACTGTGTGATGCCATCATGTCAATATGGACCAAACTCCCTGAGGAATGCTTCCAGCACCTTGTTGAATCTATGCCACGAAGAATTGAGGCAGTTCTGAAGACAAAAGGGGGTCCAACCCGTTACTAGCATGGGGTACCTAATAAAGTGGCCGGTGAGTGTATAATTGAGTGTCATCAGCATAACAGTGGAAATTAATGCCATGTTTTCTTATAATATTACCAAGTGGCAGCATATATATTGAGAATAGCAGAGGGCCTAACACCGATCGTTGCGGCACTCCATAGTCTACTGACGTTATCTTCGATTTTTCCCCATTTAAACAAACAAAATGGTAACGGTCCGATAAGTACGATCTGAACCAGCTTAATGCCTGTCCCTGAACACCAGTGTAGTTTTGTAGTCGATCCAAGAGTATTTTATGATCGATAGTGTCAAACGCAGCACTAAGATCGAGTAGAACTAGTATTGAGATACAGCCTTGGTAAGAAGCTAAAAGTAAATCATTTGTAATTTTAACTAGCGCAGTTTCTGTGCTATGATGCGGTCTGAATCCTGACTGAAATTTTTCATATATCTCATTTTCTTGCATGAAAGAGCACAATTGAGCGGACACAGTCTTTTCTAGTATTTTAGACATAAATGGAAGATTTGAAATCGGTCTGTAATTTGCTAAGTTATTTGGATCTAATTGCGGTTTCTTAATGAGAGGTTTTATTACTGCCAGCTTGAATATTTTTAGAACATGACCTAAAGATAAAGACGAGTTAATAATATTGAGAAGAGGCTCTTCCACTACAGGTAACACTTCTTTCAGTAGTTTAGTCGGTATTGGATCTAATAAACATGTTGTTGGTTTAGATGCAATGATAAGTTTATTTAGCTCTTCCTGTCCTATAGTTGTAAAGCGGTGTAGTTGTTCTTGAGGGGCGATAATTGAGGCTGAATCATAAGACCCCATAGAGGATTGTACATTTACAATTGTGTTTCGGATGCTTTCTATTTTCTCATTGAAGTAATTCATAAAATCATTACAACTATACTGTAACGGAATATTTTGCTCTGGTGCTGTCTGATTATTTGTTAGTCTAGCCACGGTGTTAAATAAAAACCTTGGATTATTTTGGTTATTTTCTATTCGTTTGCGGAGATGCTCAGCCCTGGCTGCTTTTAGAGCTTTTTTATAACCTGACATACTGTCTTTCCACGCGATTCTAAAGACCTCTAAATTAGTTTGTTTCGATTTACGCTCTAAGTTACGAGTTTCTCTCTTGATAGCATGCGTAGCACTGTTGTACCATGGTGCTTTAGTTTTCTCTCTAACCTTTTTTGATCTAATTGGTGCAACAATATCTAATGTACTAGAGAAAATGGTGCTCAAACTGCTAGTCATTTCCTCTAGTTCATCTGTTTGTTTGGGTTCTCTGAGCAGCTGAGATAGATCAGGTAAGCTATTTGAGAATCTATGGTCGGAAGGATTGTTCTGCCTGGTCGATAACGTGGCGCAACATGACAAATTTCAGCAGTACGTATTATACAAGTTACCATGTGATGATCGGTGAGATCGTCACTTTGCGGTATAATATCTATATCGGTTAGATTGGTTCCATATGATATAATTAAATCTAGTGTATGATTTAGACGATGAGTGGGACCACTGACATTCTGCTTGACCCCAAAGGAGTTTAATAAATCTGTAAACGCAGTCCCTAACGCATCATTTGTGTTATCTACGTGTATGTTAAAATCTCCAACAATTATTGCTTTATCGGCATTGACCAATAGATCTGAGAGAAAGTCTGCAAACTCTTTTAGGAAATCAGCATATGGTCCTGGAGGTCTATATACAGTAGCCAATGCTAGAGATAATAGGGATTTCTTTCTTACATCTAAGAGCGTAACGTTTAGCACAAGTACTTCAAACGAATTAAACCTGTGACCTGTTTTCTGAGTAACATTAAGAATATCTCTATAGATTGTTGCAACACCGCCGCCACGGCCGATCAGACGGGGCTCATGTTTATAACAGTATCCTGGCGGAGTGGACTCATTTAGACCGAAATACTCGTTTGGTTTAAGCCAGGTTTCAGTAAGGCAAAGTACATCGAAGCTATTATCTGTGACCATTTTATTCACAATAACCGCCTTAGGTGTGAGCGATCTAATGTTTAGAAGACCTAGTTTTAGAAATTGTTTTTGTTCACTGATATTTAGATTTTCAGGTTTAATTACAATAAGATTTTTCCTAGATCCTACAGTGGATTTATTATTTGGCCTCACTAAACGAGGAATAGACACAGTTTCTATATAATGTTCTACACTACTTATATCAATTAAATTGGCACAGCAAAGACTGTGATTTGGAATTTGATTTTTTAGTCATACGGTGTGTAACGTCTTGGAGATGTTGTCCGACAGAACAGCCGCTCCGATTCTGCTGGGGTGCAGACCATCAGCACGGTAGAGCCTAGGTCGCTCCCAGAACAGATTCCAATTATTTACAAAGAGCAGTTTTTGTTCATTACACAATGACATTAACCATTCATTTAGTGCAAATAATCTACTGAACCTTTCCTGTCCTAGTCGGTACGTGGGAAGCGGTCCAGACACAATGATCATTGCCTCAGGCGCTGTGCTGCGTACCGCCTCGATCAGGCTCCTGTAGTCCTTCTTCAGAACCTCCGTCTGCCGCAGCCTGATATCGTTTGTTCCCGCGTGTAGCACCACAGCTCCGACGCGCTCTTCACCGTTCAGGATCTCGGGAACCTGTGCGGCGACATCAAGAGCACGAGCACCAGGAAAGCAGTGAGTGCGCACCTTACCCTTACCTGAGGTAGCACGGACATGACGGACCATGGAAGTGCCGATGATCACGGCTTTGTCGCGTTTCGACTCGCGAAGAGGGGAGAAGCGGTTCCGGGTGGAGATCTCGAAGACCGGGAGGGGCGGAGAGGTTCTTGCTCTGGTCCTGGCTCGTGTCTTCCGCTGTGGGATCACCCAGGGTCCATGGTGTTGGGTCGGTGCCGGAGTGAATGATGCCAGAGATGATCGCGTCCTCCTGGGCAGAGAAACGCACGGAGTAGACGAAGTCGGAGTCAAAAAGTTACTAACCACTGACTTGTGAGCATCGGCGCGTGACGTTTCAAGCGCTGATCGCCGATCCCGCAGCTCGGCTTGCTTCTCCAGCAGACCACGGATCTGTTTCTCCACCGATTCCAGCTCCAATCGTACCGAAATCAGCTCGAATGTGTCCTCACCTGCACTCAGAGGTAACGTTAGACACACATCTGATATGTTCGCCATAACAGATGAACAGTAAATTAGCAGTGATACTACCAATATCACTACTAATTTAGGACTGAAATGCTGGATATAACCTGTATCCTTTCAGTGAAACGGGTGTAAAATCAGACGGTCAATAGGCGCGAGGCCACGCGTGAACTAGCGGACTAAAGGCTAGTAGCCGAGATTCGCAAAGTTGGGTCTAAGTAGCGATATCAAAGCAATCCGATTGTTTTTTGTTTTTTTGTTTTTATAAGGAATAGTATCGAGGATAAGTTCCCATGATATAAAAATAAAAAAGGGGTTGTTTATAAATGAGTGGTAAAGAAGAAAATCAAGGATTAATGAATCGATTCGACGGAGCTTCCAAACACAAACACCGACTGCTCGCGCATAAGAAAAAATGTGATCTTTTTCTCTTGTGGAAGACTGATCACAAGCAATCTTCCACAAGAGAGTTAATACTAGTATATTGAAGCTGCACAGTGTTATTCACACAAACATTAAACACCATCATGGTAACACACACGAAATTTTAAAAATGCAATAAACATTAATTTAACAACATTAAATGTAACATAAAACCCTAATGTACATAACTTATTAGAAAATAACTAAGAAAACTAAGAAGAAACATAGTTATTTCAACAAAAATAAATCAAATGTGAAGTGTCATCCAGGGAATTGTGGGAATGTCAATTTACGTTTTTTCACTGTAAATTATACAACGAGTTGTTCTTTTCACTATCAAAAACAGTAAATTTAATGGTATTTTACAGTAAAATTACATTAAATGTACCGCTAGATCCATCACAGTTATTTACGTATATAGTAAGTATACTTTCTGTTAACCAATTAACAGTTTTGCACTGTAGCATTTTACAGTCTTTTACCGTTAAAATTATGATAATTTTTTACAGTGTATTCGAGCTACAGGCTTTCTGTGCGCTGGTTACAAACTGAAGTCTCTGCTTTTCCTTTTTATGAATATTGTCATATATCAGTGATATAAGCTAGTTTATCTATATGTAATGATAGTAGTGTGTATATATGAACATATAATGCAGAGTTAGCGAGTATTTAATCATATTCATGAGAGGAGCATGCTGGGAACTTGTCATTGGTCGGCTCCTCAAACCCTTTACCCTTTACTGGACAAACATTGTTCACTAAACTCTTCATCTTGTTGATTGACATTTCCAATACACTTATTTCAATTTGAAAATATACCAACAATTTACTCTTTGTCAGTCCATAAAAAAAAAAATTCTTTGCGTAACAGAAAGGCTGTACATTTTACAATTTCTTCTACGCTCTTTTTAAATGGCAGGTTTAATAAAACAATTAAAATTGTAAATTAAAAATATATTCATTCTTGGTTTGATCTAATTTACTTCATTCACTGTCAAATTTCAAAACCTTATGAGATTTTTGCGAGCGAAAGTTTCTTGGTGGAAAACAAACGTTTCCCTGCTGAAAAATCCAGCTTTAACCAGCCTAAGATGGTCAGGTTGGTTTTAGCTGGTCTCCCAGCCTGGTCATAGCTGGTTGATCAGGCTGGTTTTAGAGGGGTTTTGAACACTTGTTTAGCTGGTCAGTGTTGGTCTTAGCTGGTCAGTGTTGGTCTTAGCTGGTCTTAGCTGGTCAGTGTCGGTCTTAGCTGGTCAGTGTTGGTCTTAGCTGGTCAGTGTGGGTCTTAGCTGGTCAGTGTTGGTCTTAGCTGGTCAGTGTTAGCCTTAGCTGGTCAGTGTCGGTCTTAGCTGGTCTTAGCTGGTCAGTGTCGGTCTTAGCTGGTCAGTGTTGGTCTTAGCTGGTCAGTGTTGGTCTTAGCTGGTGAGTGTTGGTCTTAGCTGGTCAGTGTCGGTCTTAGCTGGTCAGTGTTGGTCTAAGCTGGTCAGTGTTGGTCTTAGCTGGTCAGTGTCGGTCTTAGCTGGTCAGTGTTGGTCTTAGCTGGTCAGTGTTGGTCTTAGCTGGTCAGTGTCGGTCTTAGCTGGTCAGTGTTGGTCTTAGCTGGTCAGTGTCGGTCTTAGCTGGTCAGTGTTGGTCTTAGCTGGTCAGTGTCGGTCTTAGCTGGTCAGTGTTAGCCTTAGCTGGTCAGTGTTGGTCTTAGCTGGTCAGTGTCGGTCTTAGCTGGTCAGTGTTAGCCTTAGCTGGTCAGTGTTGGTCTTAGCTGGTCAGTGTCGGTCTTAGCTGGTCAGTGTTAGCCTTAGCTGGTCAGTGTTGGTCTTAGCTGGTCAGTGTTGGTCTTAGCTGGTCAGTGTTGGTCTTAGCTGGTCAGTGTCGGTCTTACCTGGTCAGTGTCGGTCTTAGCTGGTCAGTGTCATTACATTAAATGTAACATAAACCCCTAATGTACATAAATGATTAGAAAAAAAAACTAAGAAAATTATGAAGAAACAGTTATTTAAAAACAAAATACATCAAATGTGAAGTGTCATGCAGGGAATTGTGGGAATGTCAATTTACATTTTGTCACTGTAAATTATGCAATGACTTGTTCTTTTTCCCTTCCAAAAACTGTAAATTTAACGGTATTTTACAGTAAAATTACATTAAATGTATCATTATATATATCACAGTTATTTACCGTATATAGTAAGGAAACTTTCTGTTAACCAATTAACAGTTTTTCACTGTAGCATTTTTACAGTCTTTTACCGTTAAAATCACGATCATTTTTTACAGTGCAGTTTTTTTAGAAGTAATACTGCAGTTTTTGTAACGTATACATTTTTAAAAACATTTTTTACTGCAATACAACTGAAGTAGTGCAACAATAACACTGCGGTATTTTTTTAAATGAAGTAGTACTACAATAATACTATAACTGTGGTAGCACTGCAATACATAATACAACTAAAGTACAATTACAATAATACCGAAATGCAATACTAATGAAATTGAAATACAACCAGAATATCCAGAATAAGTTTTATTTTCACACATCTGCAATATAATGAATTAAGGTACAAAACAACAGTGAATGTCTCAAACTGCAATGCAACAAATAATGTGATTTCATTTTTTTTTTAACTTCAAATAACAGGCTGAGAGTTAGACAATGTATTTACATTAATGTGTTTATTTACAAATCATGCATGTGTCTACCCCACATTATTCAGAGAGGTTGCGTTTTTTGAAGAGCTTATTCTCATTATTCCACTTGGTTCTTTTAA
>NW_026606635.1:690000-732500 GCF_029890125.1 Rhinichthys klamathensis goyatoka
AAGAACATTGTCTACTGCGGAGCGCAAATATTCAATGATTGAAAAGGAAGCTATAGCATGTGTCTGGGCTGTTGAAAAATGGAGAACTTACCTCTAGGGTCGAAAATTTCTTCTACGAACGGATCTTCAGGCCTTGACAGTGCTCCTCACCTCTAAAGGCACAGATCGCGCTGGACTGAGGATTGCGTGTTGGGCAGAGCGACTCTTGTGTTTTAATTATGAGGTCAATTTTTATCCCGGCTCTAAAAACCAGGTTGCTGATTATCTTTCCCGCCTACCCTTGCATGCTTCTGATCTGGATCTTTCCTGAACCGGAATTTGTTGCATTGTTGTCTTCTGAGATGTTGGCTGTGTCTCCAACTGAATTTGCTTCTGCATCATGCTCAGAAATGACTGCATTACGTGCTCAGATTGTTTGTGAGTGGCCTTCTTCATCAGCTGCTGTGGATGTTGCTCTTCGTCCATATTTTCAAGTGCGTGATGAACTGGCTGTGCAAAAGGACTATGTGTTTAGAGGGTCACGTCTTGTTGTTCCTGTTGCATTGCGACGTGTCTTGGTGAATCTGGCCCATGAAGGTCATCAAGGAATAATGCGTACGAAACAGCGCATTCGTGAACTTTACTGGTGGCCTGGCATTGACTGCTTGATTAGGGAACAGATCAAGAATTGTTAAGTTTGCTTGTCTTCTGATAAGACTACAACTGTCCGTGCTGCACCTTTACAACCTGTACCTTTTCCATCTATGCCATGGGAAAAAGTGGCTGTTGACATTGTTGGCCCATTTGAAACCGCTACTTGGGATTGTCGGAACATTATGACATTGATTGACTCTCATAGTAAGTGGCCAGAGGTCGCATTCACTTCTTCAATCACAAGTAAAACTGTGATCAACTTCTTGACATCAGTTTTCAGCAGATTTGGAAATCCTCATTATATTGTATCTGACAATGGATGTCAGTTCAAGTCAGTGGAGTTTGCAGCCTTTCTGAAAGATTGAGACATTCAACATATACATGCGTCAGTGTATCATCCAGCTGCAAAAATTCCATCGAGTACTGAAGAGTTCTATTCAATCTCCTATTCTGTCTGGAAAGTCATGGCTATCAACAGTAACAGAGTTTCTTCAAACTTACCGTGCTACTCCCCATTCTGTTACTGGACGGGCTCCTTCAGAGTTGCTCTGTGGCAGAAAAATGCCACTCATTTTCCAGAAAGTGTCATTGTCTCAAAAGAAGATGAAAGCGTACACAGACCTCAAACGAAGAGCCTCTACTCCTGAATTCAAATCTGTAGACTGGTTGCGTATAAAAATTCCAGTTCATGTTCCAAAAGGACATCCTAGATTCTCAAAGCCTTTGAAAATTGTATATCAACTTGGTCCATGCACTTACCAGTTATCAGATGGGAAAACTTGGCATGCATCTCATCTTTCTCCAGCTTGTGCACCTATGGAAAATATCCTTGCCCCTCCAGTCTGTTCCTTCCTCTATACGGTGTTGCCTAAAAATGAAGTTGTGAACTTGCCTAATCAAATTGTTTCTCCATCTGTTCCTGTAAGGTCTTCGTCACAAGTGAAACGCCCTCCGCGTTGGTTGCATGATTATGTCACTTAGTACAAAAGACTTTGATTACCTTGTGCTAAATAAGAAATTAATTCTAGTTCTAATATGTCTGGTTACAGAAGGTAGAATATATTGTTAAACTAATTGGATTCGATGTAAATATTGTATAGGTTTTGCCTATTGCACCAACTATGTATTTTGGGTGGAATTTACAGTTGAGTAAAGGGGGGATGTTGTGTTTATGTACTTGTCAGGAGATGGCGCTGTAGTCCACATGTGAGTTACCTATAAAAGGTGTAGAGTAAGAATGGAAGTTGTTGCACCTGCTGCCTAATCATGTAACCACCTGGCACGGTTTTATTGCTTGTGGGTTTGAATAAACCTTGAAGAAGTAAGAAACTTTCTTGTCTTTGATTACCAGGACTTAGACATAACAGGAAGTTTCTTAGTAATTTTGTTTATTCCCCGATTAGGTAATTCATCCATCATGTTTATAAGTCTATTTTGTTTATTATTTTGGCACCCTGAAGCCATTGCTCCTTAATTCAATTACTTTTCCCACCTTAAATAAATTATACTTTTGTGGAACTTAGAGTTGTGTGTTTGGTGATCTGTCTCTGCTGGTTTCCTTTTTACCAACAACAAAAGTTCACGTCAAGCCCGTCCTTATCACACGGGTCGCAACAAATGGGGGCTCGTCCTATCGTAACGAATTGGGACATGTTGTGGTAAGTTGTGTAGTTTGTATACGTCTCTTTTTCTCCTTTTGCTGGTGCAGGCGTTTTATTGGAATCGGGGAAAGGGATATAGAATAATGGACTTTAGTATTGAGGCGTTTCTTTCGACAAAAGCCTTCATTAGAATTGTGTCTTAAAAAGAATTTGTATTTGATTGCATTGCTGATTATTATGACATTTCGGTGACACTTTAGAATACGGTTCCTTCGTTAATGAATAGCTACACAAGAACCAATGAGTAACACAATATTAACAATCTAGTAACTACTTTTAACTAAAAAGAAACTCTGATTAACGAACTAGTAAGTAATAGCGCACAGATGAAAGTGGTAGTTCACTACTGAAAAAGTTTCATAATTCATGCAAAACTAATCAATAACCAATTCAGGACAAATGACTAGCACTCCATTAACATGTTAACTGCTACTGTAAACGAATACACAAGGTTGTTTACATTATCAATATGTAATAGCGTAGCAGACTTATGATTTGGGAAAGCTGTTAATAATTGGCCTATGCTGTCTATTTATCAACTGATTCATTTTAAAGAAATGGATTTTTAAATGCAGTTTTCCGGCATTCCTCTGGACTGGCATTGAATCACTAGAGTCATGGTGAGTACTGGAGCATATTGAGTCATCAGCCAAATATCATATACAGTTATTTTATTATTTAACCTACCTCCCAAAAAAATCTCCTAGCTCATATATATATATATATATATATATATATACATGTATATATGTGTGTGTGTGTGTGTGTGTCTGTGTGTGTGCATTTCTTGTGAGTGATTAGAAGATTCTACACTTTATTGGCTTTTCATTAGTAACTACTGTAAGAATCATCATAACAAACTAGTAATGACTCAAGTGTTACTACATACTTCTATGGGAATTACTAATTATTTGTATCCGTATTCTAAAGTGAAGATCATGGGAACTAACTAGTAATGACTATGTTACTACTTCTTAAGACATTTTCTAAAAGTATATTTAAAAGTTCACCAAATATCTCAAACGCTTGAAATTACTTTTGTATGAAATTATCATGTAGTAACACTTGAGTCATTACTAGTTAGTTCCCATGATCTTCACTTTAGAATACGGATCCAAATAATGAGTAATTCCCATAGAAGTATGAAGTACCACATTCATCTGCGCTATTACTTTGTTAATCAAAGTTTCTTTTTAGTTAATAGTTACTAGATTGTTAATAAACTTTTTCAGTAGTTCTCTGGGAAGCATTAAAAAAATAGTAGTTATTGATTAGTTAATAGTGAACTACCACTTTCATCTGTGCGCTATTACTAGTTCGTTAATCAGAGTTTCTTTTTAGTTAATAGTAGTTATTGTTAATATTGTGTTACTCATTGGTTCTTGTGTAGTTATTTATTAACAAAGGAACCGTATTCTAAAGTGTTACCGAAATTTCTGTAGTAGAATCAGCTCGTAAAAAAGAAGTACGGGACGTAGGCTGATACAAGCTGCTTTGATGCAACAGTGTGTGTTAACAGCAGCTCAACATCCTGAAAGTGAGGGAGACAGCGTGCAAGTGAAGAAAAGGGTCCGAACTGATTTTAAAGTGTTATGTATTCTGATAAAACCAAAATAGTTAAAATGATGTAGTGCCTTGTGCAAAAATAAACAAATTATTAGTAAAACACGCCCCTCTGCTTGATGCAGTTATTTAGGTTATTCTAAATATATACTTGATTGAAACTAGCTTAGAAAACATGCACATTGTGGGATGGGTTTCCTTTGCTGCTCTACTGAATACTAAGGAGACCATGGTTTCTAATAATCAGTGTGAACTGATTATTTTGTAGACATCTTTTGAAAATGTAACAATTGCGTGAGTTTGAGGAAGATCAAATTAATTAACTTTTTTAATTAATCTTTTAAAAAGGAAGTCAGAGTTGTGTTAATATATATACTTTTTTGTTTAAAAAAAGTAAAAAAAAATACGTAATTATGAGAAGTGCCCTTTTTTTCATTTGAGCCCCTGCCCCTCAAAATGTCTGTGCACGTCCCTGCGTGTGACGTACAACACAGAAGCGCCGCGCTGTTACACTAGTAAATTACCGTATGTTTATCTCTGTAAAGCTGCTTTGAAACAATCTCCATTGATAAAAGCGCTATATAAATGAAGATGACTTGACTTGACAAGTGAACTCACTCGAGGCCCACAGAGAAGGAAATCAATAGTTGAAATAAAGTCGTTATTTTTGTTTGTTTGTGCGCACAAAAAGTATTCTCGTCGCTTGATAAACTTAAGATTGAGCCACTGTAGTCACTCGGACTATTTTAACAATGTCTTTAATAACTTTTCGGGGAACAAGTTTCAATCCCTTAGAAGCCTGGAGGAGTGATCCAGCTCTCAGATTTAATCAAAAATATCTTAATTTGTGTTCCGAAGATGAACGAAACATCAAAAACACTGTCAAATACTTTTGTGAAGTCTAAGAATCACATGGAGAAACTCTTTCTGTATAAAGTCCCTGAAGTGGGTGTGTCTGATGTCGGATTTAACCAGAGAAAGTGAAACTATCCTCCACTGTGTGCATCAGAACAGTTACTTCTACATCACCAGGGAATTTAGTTAAAGTTCGAGCACATTCAACATGAGTTTCTGGATCTACTTTATAGACAGGAGAAACGGACGCGAGAGAATAAGAGTTTCTGTGGCGAATTCAGAAGAGGAGTTCAGGAACACCACAGTGCAGGAGTTAAAGAGAAATCTCATTCCTGAAGACCAGCGTAAGTCCAGCACTGCAGTCTTCTGTGTACATTAGCGAACATGTGGGAAGGATATTGAGATGTTAACAAAGAAAATCAGTATTTGAATGTAGATTTAGCTCTTATTAAAGGGGTCATGAACTGAGAAATCAAATTTTCCTTGAGGTTTTGACATATCGCATAATATGAGGTGATCATTTTATAAGAATGTCCTGAAAATTTCAGAACTGAAAACGTCCTTTGTTAGTCCAAAATCAGCTTTTATTGTTATTCAGCCTTTATGAATGACTGTTCTGGAATGTCCCTCTTTATGACATAAAACGTAGTGAAAGACCGCCTCTTTATGACGTAATACGGCAGGGTGGAGCGGGACCAAAAAATTTACAGGGAAATTTCGTAGACCACCGGCCGGGGGAGGGGGAGAGGCCGAGGCCGAGGGGGTATTTTTTGGTTTAAAAAAAAAATCCTTGCAACATTGTTTTAAATAGATTAAGAAAGCCACCATTACTCAGAGCTGCCAACTGTCACGCATGTGAGACACCCGCATTTGATTGGTTTCACACGCTCACACGCCACACTCCCGATTTCTCACGCAAGTGTCAACCCGGCCGGTCAAATGCCTGAAAGATGAGTTTATCTACAGATCTACCTGTTGAGCCACTCGTGATCGACTAGTTATACCGCAAATTCGTTAAAAATCTCCCGCAGTCTAGAGGGAGCGCACATACGAGACAGAGATTGTGCTCCAAACCGCGTATAGAGAGAGACCTTGCGTGGGCAGAGAGCAATGAACAGCTGAGCTCGTGACGTGAGGCGCTGTCAAAAGCTGTCATATATAATATTTGCGCTTTTATATATTGCTCATCCAAAGCATCACTGAAATATTTAAATGTTTTTGTTTATTTAAATTAAAAGTTAAGTTCTGTATTATTATTCTCTCTTACTGTTATATGAAATAATGACATTACAAAGTGAAACTATTGCAGGTGCTTTTCATTGCCGTTTTTTTTTTGTGGGGGGGGGGCAGATTTATTTAAAGGTTTAAGGAGGGGGCACGACAAAAAAAGTTTGAGAACCACTGCTTTAAGGCACGGATGTAGCCTACCTAATAAATAAAACATCTCCAGTTAACTAGCAGAGCATTAATTTAGTTTGCTATTTATGGAGGGATTATTGGGTCAGATTGAAAACTAAAAGTCGAAGTCGAAAACTAAAAGTTTAAGTCGAAAACTAAAAGTCTAAGTCGAAAACTAAAAGTCTAAGTCGAAAACTAAAAGTCTAAGTCGAAAACTAAAAGTCTAAGTCGAAAACTAAAAGTCTAAGTCGAAAACTAAAAGTCTAAGTCGGAAATGAATTTGGTATTTAGGATTGGGCATTTGGTATTTAGGATTGGGCATTTGGTATTTAGGATTGGGCATTTGGTATTTGGTATTTAGGATTGGGTATTTTGTATTTAGGATTGGGCATTTAGTCATTTAGCCATTTAGGATTTAGGATTGGGCATTTGAGGATGGAGGAGTGTATGCAAATAAGGAGGCGTGGGCCAAATACTGGAGGCTGGGTTTGAAATGGCTGGTGCGCAGAGGCTCCTGATGGCCAGCAGAGGGAGCTCCAGTGCTGAGGAACACACTGGCAGAGCGTCCTCTTCAAAGTGAAAGTTGTCGTGCTCTGCCATCCACGTTGGCTGCCACATTAACCATGGCAAAGCCAGAGCTAGCATCTTTGTTGAGACAGGCGCTGGAAGTTGAAGTTATCGCATTATAAAGTACAGTCCTCCTCCAGCCCTGCTCACTCCCTCTGTTTGGTTTCATTACAGTGTGTTCCTCAGCACTGGAGCTCCCTCTGCTGGCCATCAGGAGCCTCTGCGCACCAGCCATTTCAAACCCAGCCTCCAGTATTTGGCCCACGCCTCCTTATTTGCATACACTCCTCAATCCTCAAATGCCCAATCCTAAATACCAAATTCGTTTTCGACTTAGACTTTTAGTTTTCGACTTAGACTTTTAGTTTCAGATTTAGACTTTTAGTTTTCGTTTAAGACTTTAAGTTTTCAATCTTACCCAATAATCCCTCCATAGCTATTACAGTTTTTCTCGATTGCTTAAACACTATAACCAGGCTTTTGAACTAAAATTTCAAAACCATAATGCCATTTATCAAAAAGCACACCCATTTCACTGAACTATGAACACTATTCCCCTGTTTTGACACATTAGTCAGATTTGTTGAACTGTCACAGCAAAACTCTTCATTTCTCATTGCCTACACCACGTGGTCATTTAGAAAGCACTAGCATTCAAAATTGTTCACTCAAGTCAGCACAGCTTCAGCTCAGTTAGCACACAATTACCCAGGTGAAAACACTAAGAGTCAAAATTGAACACACATCAGTCAGATCCTTCAATAGATAGATAAAAGGTTATACAATCTTTTATAAAAGATAAAAATCAGTTTACTGAGTTTTGGAACAATGGATCCACAGAGAAATTAAGCAATAGGTCGAGGAGGGAGAGGAAGAGGAGGATGAGGAAGAGGATGAGAAAGAGGATGAGGAAGAGGAGGAGGAAGAGGAAGAGGAGGAGGAGGAGGAGGAGGAGGAGGAGGAGGAAGGGCAAGGGCAAGAAGACAAGCAGTCTCGGATGAAATTCAAGCCACTTTAGTTGGCCATGTCCTTGTCCATGGTATGACTATGAGGGAGGCTGGGCCACGAGTACAGACAAACTTGAGTCGCTTCACCGTCGCCTCCATCATCAGAGCCTTCAGGGAGGTGTGGTGGCAAACACATTTCTATCACTGAATAAGAGACACACATTTCCAATTGTTTTTGATGAGGTTTATGTTCTTGCAAGAAAAGGCCAGCAGTCGTACAGTCACACAGAGTGGCTGCAGAGTGTGACAGTGAAGGGAGGGCATCCTTTCTCCTTTATAGTCTTAACTCACAGAGTGTTATCTTTCTAGGCCAATGATGGTATTTCAACCATACGTGGAACATTCTTAGACTTGTTCATCATATTGTATCCTTGAGTGGAGGCATGTACCAACACTCTTTACCATTCCAATACAATTCCAGATTTGAATAAGGTTTGTGTGTGCTCTTTTACTGTCATATGATGCTCACACACATCTTACGTAAGAGTAGGAGCGAGTAAAAAAAAAGATGGATGGACCACAAGCAACATGAATTACCAGTTTTGGAAATGTTGTTTTGAATTTATAGCACCAGTGTGTAAGACTATGTTGTAGTGTGTGTATTTTTGAGGGCTTGTGTGTGCTGTCTGAGGGCAAAGTTTGGTTTTTCAGCGAGAGTGAATGGTTTTGAGTGTAGAGCTTCATTTTGACCTGAAAATAGGATGTTTGGGGAATTGGGTGAGACGTTATGGATTTGTGTTTACTGTTTTGAGAATACGAGGGATAGTTTCAAGAAATGTGTTTAAGCAATCGAGAAAAACTGTAATATAATAAACACAGAAGCATAAACAAAATGAGGGGTGTCTGTTTTTGTGACTAACGTTTCTTTAGTATAGCAATAGAGTATAAAAACCAATATAAATTCTCGGTATAGCATTGGACTCTACGATCGGCGGAAGTAATCCAGCATCCTTAGACCTTCACCGGAAATACCGCCGTGCATAGAGCCCATTCCCCAAACATCCTATTTTCAGGTCAAAATGAAGCTCTACACTCAAAACCATTCACTCTCGCTGAAAAACCAAACTTTGCCCTCAGACAGCACACACAAGCCCTCAAAAATACACACACTACAACATAGTCTTACACACTGGTGCTATAAATTCAAAACAACATTTCCAAAATTTTTTTACTCGCTCCTACTCTTACGTAAGATGTGTGTGAGCATCATATGACAGTAAAAGAGCACACACAAACCTTATTCAAATCTGGAATTGTATTGGAATGGTAAAGAGTGTTGGTACATGCCTCCACTCAAGGATACAATATGATGAACAAGTCTAAGAATGTTCCACGTATGGTTGAAATACCATCATTGGCCTAGAAAGATAACACTCTGTGAGTTAAGACTATAAAGGAGAAAGGATGCCCTCCCTTCACTGTCACACTCTGCAGCCACTCTGTGTGACTGTACGACTGCTGGCCTTTTCTTGCAAGAACATAAACCTCATCAAAGACAATTGGAAATGTGTGTCTCTTATTCAGTGATAGAAATGTGTTTGCCACCACACCTCCCTGAAGGTTCTGATGATGGAGGCGACGGTGAAGCGACTCAAGTTTGTCTGTACTCGTTGCCCAGCCTCCCTCATAGTCACACCATGGACAAGGACATTGCCAACTAAAGTGGCTTGAATTTCATCCGAGACTGCTTGTCTTCTTGCCCTTCCTCCTCCTCCTCCTCCTCCTCCTCCTCCTCCTCCTCCTCCTCCTCCTCCTCCGCCTCTTCCTCTTCCTCATCCTCTTCCTCCTCCTATTCCTCTTCCTCCTCTCCCTCCTCCTCCTCCTCCTCCTCCTCCGCCTCTTCCTCTTCCTCATCCTCTTCCTCCTCCTATTCCTCTTCCTCCTCTCCCTCCTCCTCCTCCTCCTCCGCCTCTTCCTCTTCCTCATCCTCTTCCTCCTCCTATTCCTCTTCCTCTTCCTCCTCTTCCTCTCCCTCCTCGACCTATTGCTTAATTTCTCTGTGGATCCATTGTTCCAAAACTCAGTAAACTGATTTTTATCTTTTATAAAAGATTGTATAACCTTTTATCTATCTATTGAAGGATCTGACTGATGTGTGTTCAATTTTGACTCTTAGTGTTTTCACCTGGGTAATTGTGTGCTAACTGAGCTGAAGCTGTGCTGACTTGAGTGAACAATTTTGAATGCTAGTGCTTTCTAAATGACCACGTGGTGTAGGCAATGAGAAATGAAGAGTTTTGCTGTGACAGTTCAACAAATCTGACTAATGTGTCAAAACAGGGGAATAGTGTTCATAGTTCAGTGAAATGGGTGTGCTTTTTGATAAATGGCATTATGGTTTTGAAATTTTAGTTCAAAAGCCTGGTTATAGTGTTTAAGCAATCGAGAAAAACTGTAAATAAACATAACTATATATAAAATTACATCTAAACGTATTAAAGTTTCGTTTCAAAGACGAGAGGACAGTCAATTTTGAAGACTCTGCCATAATCCCGTTTTCCTCGGTTTTCCTCCGCTTTAAATCTCCCCAACCGGAAACGCAAGAGCATCCTTGCGTCAAACGCTGAAGTTATGCGTGCATATAGCCCATTGGGTGAGACGTTATGGATTTGTGTTTACTGTTTTGAGAATACGAGGCATAGTTTCAAGAAATCTGTTTAAGCAATCAAGAAAAACTGTAACTAAGAGATCTAGCGCTAAAATGTGTTGTTTTTTAAATCAAGCTGAGCGCTCGTTGCCACTGCTATCAGTTGCATGTTCTCTCTTGTGGCTCACGCAGTCTTCACTCAGACGCGCGCTTCAATCTATCGCCGTTGCGGAGACTCTTTAGTCATCCCAGTGAAATCACTAAATAAAATGCACACAAACGTGTCCCTACCTGATATAGACTGTAACCACTGATGAACAGAATTCAGTTTTGATGAGAAAAAAAACTATACAAGCGCGGATTAGAACCCGTAACCTCTGACATGCTTGGCAAAAGATCTACCACTAGATTATTTAAGAACTCAAACAAAAGTAGCGGATCGATGCATTTATTTAAGGGTTGAGCAGAGAGGCTGCACAGTTTGACCAGCGGGCAGCGGCCGCACACCAGGCCGCCGGATGGTGTTGCTAAGAACTTGCAATGTAGTATAACTGTTATCAGACCGGCCCTCGCGGCCTCGAAACACTACCGGCCCACCGGGAAAAATCCCGACTCTCCCGATTGCCACTCCGCCCCTGTTTACAAATGATAAGAGAACAGTTTTTATAGTCCCAAAAATGTATTTCTGTATTAAATACGGTAGTGAAAGACCGCCTCTTTATGACGAAGATCCGGTTAGGCCCCGCCCACTGGCGTCAGTGCGATGAGGAGGAGAGAAGAGCACAGGGTCTCATTTGCTTTTCCATGTAAAAATCTAACAATTATAAAATTAGATCCCTATATCTCTACTCCTCCTGTTATTTTTTATTGGAACAATCTCTTTAATTATGTAGCACAAATTGGACACAAGTTTGGTCGTTGCCCCAAAAATTCAGTCTTACAAATAAGGTTAAGGAAATCTCTACCAAAATAATTCATAGAGTCTATCCAACCAAACCATTTTTACAAAAATTTAAAAGGGAAATTGAAACAAAATGCTCTTTCTGTGAAAGTTCTACTGAAACTATTTCTCATATGTTTCGGTCCTGCGAAGATAAACAGTGTTTCTGGAAAGATGTTGAGAGGTTCATTGCTGATAATATTTATTAAGTTTACAGCCAATCATAAAACTTTTCTCTTATCCTATAAATATGTGATATTAGGTTATTGCATTAAGGGTCATTGCTCAAAGGATGCTGGTTTCATTATAAATTGTATTTTGTTTCTATGTGTTTTATATTCACAAATGTAAATTCACAAATGGCAAACCGAATTTTACAGTGTTTAAGGAGATTAAAATGCTGGGAATGTGGTTATTTATTTTTTCAACACTGTGAATGTCTCAGTCGAACATTATTTATTTGTATTCGATGCATTCACTGGATTCTTTGGTAAATCAGTCGCAAACTCGGTGCAGACAGACTTTTCAGGCTTTTACGATGTGGACTCGACAGTAACGCCACAACATGTGAGTAACCCTGTTCATTCTAATGCCTGAAAACTCTCGTTAGAATCAACTAATCTCTTATTTATATCAATATATGTTTGCACTGTTAGGTTTGATGAAAGCATTTGTTTAGTGTGCAGGAATTGAGTTGCAATGACGAGATCGCTGCATTAATGCGCTCAACATGTCTGTGATCGGCTTCATGCTCATCACTGCAACCTTTAATGCCACGATCTAAATATAATGCCAGAGATCTCATTGTAATGCTATAGTTAACACTTTCAGACTGATCTCATGAAATGGCGTATGTATGACACGCCAATTCGTATTTCCATTTTTGGCGTGCTATCAACACGCATAATCGCTTTTCAGCGTGTTTATCAACGCCGTTTACTTAACGTTACATTACTGTATAAATATATGACCTACCCCGACCCGAGGATAGCTCAAAATGCGTATAGATAACACGCCACTTGACTTGAAAGTGGCGTGTATGTTTACGCAAAGTCATGATTTCATGTTGTCACTTTTCATGAGTAGTTAACATTGAGAGTGAAAACACACAACAACACTGTTTACACTGAAGACTCACAGCCAATCACAGCAGTGGGCGTTTACACTGAAGACTCACAGCCAATCACAGCAGTGGGCGTTTACACTGAAGACTCACAGCCAATCACAGCAGTGGGCGTTTACACTGAAGACTCACAACCAATCACAGCAGTGGGCGTTTACACTGAAGTCTCACAGCCAATCACAGCAGTGGGCGTTTACACTGAAGACTCACAACCAATCACAGCAGTGGGCGTTTACACTGATGTCTCACAGCCAATCACAGCAGTGGGCGTTTACACTGATGTCTCACAGCCAATCACAGCAGTGGGCGTTTACACTGAAGTCTCACAACCAATCACAGCAGTGGGCGTTTACTAAAAATCATACTAACATTATAAATCCACCCCAGGAAACATTATACAACAAAAAAACAATGCAGTTCATGACCACTTTAATGGATAAGCCTGAGATTGAGAAGTTTGCAAATTAATAACATAACTCAGAAAGCACATATTAATGAGGAAAACAACACTCTCTGACACGTGTGTGTGTGTGTGTGTGTGTTTCTCATGTTTCTTCCACAGTTGCAGACACTATTCTTCGCTACCGCTTTAAGACACTGAAGAAGAATCGCACACTGGGTTTCTACGGCATTGTACATGGGCATCATATCACCGCAGTGCGCTGTATAAGTATGCATTATTTACACTAGTATTTGACATTATTAAAAGCATTTATTAACAGTCTTAAACTAACTGACCTTTTCATTTCAGGCTCTGGTTCAGCAAGTGACTCTTCTCCTGTTCATAAGTCAAGAAGTCAGTTTCTCTTTTGAGTCAAAAGTCCACAAATGCTTGTTTTCTCTATCAGTGATTTTGTATTACAAACATGTATAATTCCATGTTTACAGCATTTATACATTTCAGACCTTTTATAGTTGACATTTTTTGGTTTCGTGGTTCATTTTGTGCCAATATAACTTGAAACTTAATTATGATGAGTGTAAAATACTTTTGATTATTGTGTTCGCTGTTCCTCATGTTTCTTTCACAGTTGAAAACACTAAACTTGACAATTATCTCCAGAATTGCACACTTTGTTTCCGCATTAAACATGCCAAAATCTGCTGTGGAACTATATGCATTATTTACACAAGTATTGAATATTATTTAAAGCATTTATTTATAGTCTTAAACTAACTGATCTTTTCTTTTCAGAATCACGTAGATGTCCAGAATGCTTGAAACCCCTTTTATTAAATGGGTCTTGCCAGTTAACAGGTCAGTTTCTCTTCTGAGTCAAAAGTCCACAAATGCTTGTTTTCTCTGTTAGTGGTTTTATATTACAAACTGTAACGAAGATCGTAGTTCAGGGAAGAAGGAGGCGGGAACCGGCAGACGTTCAAAACTTTAATAAAATAAAACAAATACAAAAAATCGCGGTCCTCGCGGACGACTGCTGGCTACACAAAACAAAAATGAAACACAACATAAACACAGGCCTGTCCTCTCTCGATCTTCACCGTCGCCGCTCCTCTGTGAGAGATGCGAGACCGGTGCGTCTCACAGGTGTAGTTCGTTATCTCTCACGCCGATCTCTCACGACCCTCGGCAAATAGGCCTAATCATAATCTTCTGCTCCACATCATCTCACAGTTTCAGGTCTATCTGAAGAGAAATATAAAAGATATATAATATTCAGGACTGAATCTATGGAAATATTAGTTCTTAACATGTAAATGCATTAAAGTCACACTGAATTCAGAGAGGAATCTTAAATCATGTTCCAGTAATAAACAGTGATAAAACACATAATCCATAAATATATTCATACTGAGGGTTGAAGTGTAATATTAATCTTTCTTTGTCAAAGTATATGATGGAGTTTGTGTTTTATATATTTTTATTTTGTGAGAATTGTTTCCCCTTCCTTGTGTTTTCAATTATTTAATTAAAGGTTCTGTAAATAATTTCAATATATCTTCCCCAAAAACTAGAGCGAACACAATAGAACATAAATAAATGTACATGTAACTAACTCTCAGTATTAGTACAATAATCGAGTTATAGTTTGTATATAATAATTTTATATAGTTGTAAAGTTATAGTCCGTTGAGGAGCATCACAATAAAGAGTCCATAGATATTAACCAGAGGGTTTATTAATAATCAATAACTGATAAACTGGACTATCAAAATAAAGTGTTTCCGAGAACTTTTATGCAATACAGTAAACAGAAAAGTAATTTCATGTGAAGCAAATTATTACTTTCTGATTTAAGATTAAGAAGACTAACATTGTGCTTCTTTATAATAACATGCACTGATGGCTCAATATCAACAAGAGGAACATTTACTATATTTTTCATATTTCCATGAGGTGTTTATTATAAACTAATATGTGTAACGAAATATTTTATTTTAAGAGGCCGACATTAGAAGAGAATAAAGTGAATTATATGGTAGTAAGTTTAAATGATATTATAGCCTACTTTAACTGATCAGCTCACAGTATGAATATATTTATGATGATTAGTTATAACAGAATTATTGGATCTGTTTATAGTTTATAGTCTTCAAACTGTTGTCACTGAAGACAAACGCTTGTTTTCTCTATAGCAGTGATTTTATATTAATAATTCTTCGGTGAATTGACCCTTCGCTAAGCCACGCCCGAAAACCGCCACTGGCCAATCGTGGCTTAGCAACCGTAACTAGGCGCGGAAGGTCTGTCAAGCTTTCGAGCGAGGCAAACATGCCGACGCGTTGTGCGTATGGATTGTGCAAATCTGATACCCGGTATTCTAAAAGTTTGGACGGTGGGGTGGCATTTTTTCTCTTCCCGAAACCTAAAAGCCAAAGGGGAGAAATCCCGGGCGTGGATCAAGCAGTGTGGAGACCCATTCACAACTAAATGTCGACAGGATTAACAAAAAAGAAAACGCGTATTGCTTGGAAATAATGGCGGTTCTTTGTTCATATTCATAATGCATATATTTGAACGTATCGAGCCTTCTGAGAGACGGAGAACCGAGCGAAAAGACTACAACCAAATGTAAACAGACCCCTTTCCGTTTCCGCTAGCGCAGTAATATCAACGAGCACTGAGACCTCCAGCAGACATCAATGCGATTTTAAAAAATGGCAAATAAAACACGACAGAAACTGTATTTCGCTACGCTACTTGTTTTGGAACATCAACGAACACCACTAACCACTCGGTGAGTTGCACAGTTTTGAAAACGAACGTTAAGGGTTGTTTAAGGACATGTTTGAGCATGCCGGTAGACGGACACTCTGAAGCGCTCAGAGGCGATTCTTAAATAGTCAAAAAGTCGAGACAGGACCCATCGTCAAAATTTTTAAGTCCACCATTCTAGTTCATCCAAAACAAACTACAAAATAGACTCAAAGTGTTAAATACCGGAATTATCCTTTAACTTTACCCCTGTAACTTTACCACAATCCGATCGCGGCTCTCCCGGTGTTAGATTGATGGATAAGCTGTTTGATTTAAATTGATTTGATATTAGATTATTTTCACATTTCACTTACTCTGCTGTGCATGAACATAGCTGTTCAATTTGTGTGTTTCCCATGTGAATGGTCTGCTAAGGAGGCGGCTGCTGCTTGCGCTGGGACCTAACGTTATAGGCTTTAGCTTCAATTTTGATGAAATTATTCTCTAATCGGTTGCATATTATGTCGTGGATATATCCCTCGAATGCATACTGCTGTCCCTTTTGTCTTGCTCTCTCAGATATTTCACTTGTTCGCCAAAAATGACTAAATATCTCCTTGGGAATGTCTGACACCGGTGCATTCACACTGTAATAGACGTGGCAGCCGCGAAAGCTTGACAGGCGTAGCAACAGTAACTATGGAGGGCGGGGCTTAGCGAAGGGTGAATTCTGCTCTTAAACTGAAAGTATTATTTTATGTCATTATTTATATCTGTTACACATTTAAACCCCACAGAGGAACAGCAGTCGAGTGTCACACAAAAAATTGCTGTAAAAATACAGCCAATTTCCAACAGTAAAATACTGTTATTTCAATAAACAGTTTAATCCTGTAAATTTACAGTCTATGTTCCATCAATTAATTACTTGAGGTAAATGAACAGCATTTATGTGTAAACCCGTTTGTTCCTGGAAAAAACAGTCATGGACTGTAAAAAATAGCACGTGGGGGCGGGGCATCTTCAACGCGTCTATTTTCGAACAGAAAGCAGTCAAAGACCAAAAGTGTTTCGCAACACTCCTCTAGGCTGTCTTAAAGGGATAGTTCACCCAAAAATGTAAACTCTGTCAGTAATGACTCTCCCTCATGTTGTTCAACCCCGTAAGACTTTCGTTCATCTTCGGAACACAAATTAAGATATTTTTGATTAAATCTGAGAGCTGGATCACTCCTCTATAGGCTTCTAAGGGATTGAAACTTGTTCCCTGAAAAGTTATTAAAGACATCGTTAAAATAGTCCGAGTGACTACAGTGGCTCAACCTTAAGTTTATCAAGCGACGAGAATACTTTTTGTGCGCACAAACAAACAAAAATAACGACTTTATTTCAACTATTGATTTCCTTCTCTGTGGGCCTCGAGTGAGTTCACTAGTGTAAAAGCGCAGCGCTTCTGTGTTGTACGTCACACGCATCACCCACATGACCAGTGTCAGCCAATAGTGAGCCTACGTGTGACGTAGCTCTATGCTATCACACTACGCTAACTGACTAGAGGCCAACAGAGAAGGAAATAAATAGTTGAAATAAAGTCGTTATTTTTGTTTTTTTGTGCGCTTTAAAGAAGGACACTGTTCAAGGTAAGTTTATTTATTTACTGTTATTCTATTATATTACTCCCAACCTGTAAAACGTTCAAAGCAAAGGGAGATATTTGCTTTTAAAGAAAAGGACTACAACAAACGGCTGGTAGGGACAACACGACATTCCTCCCGGGTTAGTGACATCAGCAACCCTGAAATGTACATAAGCCCCGCCCCCGGGACACGCAGTCCATGTTGAGGAGAGGAAGAGTTGTTGTATAAGAGGACATTTGTGAGTCAGCTCAAACTTTAGCATCCTTCTTTTCACATGCAATAAAAAGTCACTTTGTGTGCATCTCACAACAGTTCCTATACAAGCGATTTATAGATTATCATGACAGAATATGCTAATTCAAGATGGTTAACTCCACATCAGCAACATAAATTCATCAACTAACCATTCAGAGCCGTCCTGTTGCATTCTACATGTTGTCACTTCTTCTTGAGTCTCTCCATCTTTGTCTGACTCTGTTTTAACATTAAAGGCAGAACAGTTTCTGTCATTTTAGTGTGTCTGCGTGAGGTAATCGCAACAAGAGCTCTTGAAACCCCGCCCTCTGAGGCAGCTCATTTGCATTTAAAGGGCCAGGCACAAAACGGTGCGTTTTTGCTAATCGTCAAAAAGTGACAACTTTAACATGCTATATAAAAATATCTGTGGAGTATTTTGTGCTAAAACTCACATACACACTCTGGGGACATCAGAGATTTATTTTACATCTTGTGAAAAGGGCATTTTACCACCCCTTTAATGTTATTTGCATAATATCATGCACATAAGATGGAGCATAATTACAAAACTACTCGAAATATCCAGATCCATTATAGTAATTAAAATTTAGTGGTCAATTTGTTTAGTTTCCATGCAAATAATGTAAAGCTGTTAAAATTCCCAAAGCATAATAAATATGTATATTTGTTTTCGATTTAGTGGTGCGAGGACCTGCGGCTTTTGTGAGATTCACATCTACACAGTATTAAGAAGTCAAAGAGGTTGTTTTTGAAAGACGAGGCAGAGACGGATATCTTGACTGCACTTTTCGGCGCGAAACACGTTTTTCAGACAGACAGTTCTCAACAGCTGAGGCATTTCACTATTCAATGTTCGCCGTGCTGTGACGTCGAATTTCTTTGCTTGGTTAAAGATTTCGAAATAATTATTTTCTTCTTTTTTTTCCTAGGAATCATTGACTTGATGTAAATGTTCCACATGTTTTACTGAGACAGTACACAGCCATAATATTTGGTGAGTTTCACGCCATAGGCTACTTGCAAACTTTGTGCACAAGCATGCAGTACATTTGTGCATTTGTTATTCGAGAAGTGACACAGAAGCAAGGAGGACGGACACTTCCACGAGCTTCACAATTCACTTAGGTCACGTCACCATGTCCCTGTTGAACACTCCTATGACAGTAGATCGGAAGTAATGATTTATGGTTCATTTAGTAGCCTATTTCATTTTTTTTGTTTTTCTTACACAAAAATAAAATGAGTGAAAAATATTAATATGTTTATTACAAACATCTATCGTTTGGCGTCAGAAGACATTGATTAGTGTCACGATCTATTATGAATTAATGTCACGATCATTGTGTTGTTGTTTTTTAAGTGTCAAAAGAATTAGTTAACTGAGATTAGTTAAGTACATAACATGATCATTTTAGTGTTAGCAGAGTATGTGATGACTAGTTTTTGCCATGTGCTTTATTTTACCACTAAGATTTTCTTGATTTTCTTTCCTCTCAGGCCAGATCTTTCAAAAGCAGAATTGGGAAGTTTTAGCAGTTTTTTGCCTCTATCAAGGATTTTTCATCCATTGGTTCTCAATGTTTTCCTCTCAGACCCAGACTTCCTCTCTGGCCTGGTTGCTGATGTGACATGTTGGCTGTTTTTTGTTTGTTCGGGTTTTTTTTGTGCCTCTTTGTAAGGTTTCTGTTTTTTCCTACTGGTTCCTCTCATTGAATTTCAAAATGTATTTTCTGTGACTTTTTTTCCTTAAATACTGTTAATGTATTGTTAAAACCTATTACCTGTTTTAAATAAATGGCAAACAATGCACTGTACCATAATCTATTTTTTCTTTATTTTTTCCATTGAGTAAAAAGTCTGTTTGGAATGTCTGTATAAAGTGTGATTTAGTTCAAATTTTATAAAATTCACTATTATATTCTCTTCTGGTTAGGCAAACGCACAGGGGGCGCCTGGCATGGGACTGACTTCCTGGGAAGGCAAAGCTTGAAAGCCTCATCCTCCTTCTTCTTATCGTCACACCGTTGTTGCATCAGTGCGACGGCGGGGCCGAAGAGAGCCCGGCCAGGCTCCACCGGCGCGCCCGCGATGCGCCGTTTCTCACTGTCAGGGAGTCCCGACAGGTTCAGCCAGAGCGCGCGCTCTCCGACCACGGAAAGTGCCATGGAGCGCCCGCAAGCTTGGACGGCCTGCCGAGCGTTGCGGAGGACGAGGTCGTTCACCGTGAGGATCTCCTTCCACAGGGCTTCAGAAGGATTTCCCTTTTCCAATTGTTGCCCTAACTCTTCGAGGATCTCCGCCTGGTAGGCGGAGAGGAGCGAAGAAACGTTAAGGGCCCTGACAGCCACGGCCGAGGATTTATAAGCTGCCTGGTGAACGGAGGCAGCAAAACGGTCCATCTTGTTGGGCAAGACCGGCTTAGGGGGGAGCGAGCAGCCCGCCCTGAGCGGGGTTAAGGTGCCTGGCGATGGAAGGTTCGACGGCGGGAGGTTCGCCCATACCGTGCGCCGCCATGTCCTTAACCTCGAGTCCCGTGAGACCGTGTTTGAAGTCGAGCGGGTCGCTCCAATAATTTCTCATGTGCTTCGCGCACGCCGGGAGGATGGGGAAGAGTTGTTTCCTCGGGCCGGGAGGGGGTCCCAGCACTTTCCCATCATAAATATCCCTCTCCTGGTCGGTGGCGCTCTGCGGTGCCGGCCATTCGATGTTGAGACGAGCGGCCGCTCGCTCACACACTTCCAGGAGGATGGCTTGAGGCAGAACCGCGTGGGCGGTAGCCTGGGGTACACCAGAGGGCGGGATGGCCTCCTCGTCCTCTGAAACCCCAAGAATGGCCGCATCCTCCTCTTCGCCAGAACCGGGCAGTTCGTGGACGAGAGCGAGGTTGTCCCCGAAGATGTCCTCCTCGGGGAAGGCGGGATTGGGCTGGTCAGCCCAGACGAGAGACGTTGCGCCCCGGGAGGCCCCCGGTAGCGCGACGTCATCACCGTGTCCCCCGTCCGAGTCAGAAGGGCTGAGCCCGGTGCACTGTGTCACTGCCACCTTGAGACGGCGTTTTAGCAGCTTCCTAGGCAGCATGAGGCAGAAACTGCAATTCTCCGGGTTCTCCAGGGCTTCCCGAGCGTGCTTAAGACCCAAACAGACCACGCAAAGCTGATGAAGATCCTTAGCTGCGATAAGGGCACCACACGCGGCCGGGCAGGCCCGTGATAGGCTATCCCCTGGAGAGGCTGCAGGCTTAGACAGTGACATTCCAGCGAAGAAAACGGAGAAATCCATGGCGGGCAGCCGTGAGGAGAAACGGTGAAAATAGCGAGAGCGTGGGCGGCTCCGAATGCAAAGCAGCAATAGTTGAAAAATAAACAACTGTCACGTCCGGCGGAGGCTGATCTGGTCGATATGTCCTCCTGAAGACACGAGGTGAGCAGTGTAAAAAATCAACCGAGCTGTGAGATGCAGAGATCGCGAGAAGCGAATGTCAACTGAGGAATAGCAGCGCGCCCAGATGTTATATGCCCGTAGGTGAGGGGGTGTGGCCTCACCTGGCATTGGCTGCGCGCTTCTGTCTGTCTAGCCAGACTTGGTGCAATTGGATGCTTCTGCAGAGGTCAGGTACGGATGCCCTTCCCATAGGTAGATCTCGAACACGAGATGATGAAAGAGAACCAATGGGTTTTCTGTGCGTAGCATATGCACGCAAAAAACATTTTTGGCGTATAAATGGCACGAGAAATTACATTCGTTGTATAGATTCGCACTTTCATGAGATTGTGTTGGGTTCTGAACTACAATAATCAACATTATTCACTGAGTTTCAGCTGAGGCTGATTCATGTCAAGTAATAAATTTCCCATAGACTGGGATCTGGGAATCACTTTATCTTCATCATCTTCATCTTCAGGTGGAGGATGCGTTCGTTTGAGAGATAGTCTTTGTTTGCAAGAAAGTATGAAAGATCTGAGAGATGGATTGAAAGGAAGAAATCCTGTGGAGATTGGTTCTGTAAGAGCTGATGTGGAGAAGAACAACAGAACATCCGTCAGAAACTGAACAATCGTGTCATGAATCTGTCAATCTGATCCTTTAACTTTAATTGTATGAAGGATCAATAATTCCACATGTTTTACACTTATCATCATAAAGTTCACATGTATATTATGTGGAGGATATGTGGGATAATTGTTCATTTCTGTGCATTGTTATATAGACACAAACTGTGAAATTTCATCACAAACAAAACTTGTGCACTTTTCCACTGTTAATGCTCATAAGAAGAGAAGTGTCAATCATACAGCATCATAGAGAGTGTGTTATTACACTATATGTGTTCATCAGTCAGAGAAACTCAATAATAACACAATTATGAAGAATAAAACAACAGTAAAAATGCAAACAAACCGATGTTTTGAACAACATTCTGTAAATCATGTACAGTAAAACACATAATGATAACGCCTGATTTTAAAAAGTTGCCATAAAAACTATATATGAAAGTAATATTTCTGAATATTTTTAGAACTTTTTTTATGTGAAGGTCAGCAAAACATGAAGAGAATATTCCATATTATTATTCAAACATTATGTAAAAATTACTTTTGAATGTTCTGAAACAAGTAGCAACATTTTACAAACATTAGATGAACATCCAACATCCATGATGTATAAATAATGTTTTTGTGTTAATGTTTTCAGAACATTATTAAAGACCAGAAAACTTTGAATGAACGTTATATTAAAGTTACTGTAAGAACGTTTGTTCATAATCTCTTATTATAAAATACTGGTTAAAACTGTGATCATCACTGTAAAAAATTCACCCGTATATTTACAGTAAAGTACAGCTGTGGTTCCAGCCATTTACTGTAATTCTACAGTTTTTAATTTTACAGTTGTGCTTTAATTTCACAAAGTACTGGCAGCAATGGTTCCAGCTATAATTCTACAGTATAAAAAAGTTAGAATATAAATACTTTTTTCTATTTACTCTATTGTCTGATATCTATTAACATCCCCATATGTAGCATTATGTATACTGATCAGACCACAATATGAATATACACTCATCTAAAGGATTATTAGGAACACCTGTTCAATTTCAGCTACATGGCAGTTGCTTCAATGCATTTAGGGGTGTGGTCCTGGTCAAGACAATCTCCTGAACTCCAAACTGGATGTCAGAATGGGAAAGAAAGGGGATTTAAGCAATTTTGAGCGTGGCATGGTTGTTGGTGCCAGACGGGCCGGTCTGAGTATTTCACAATCTGCTCAGTTACTGGGATTTTCACGCACAACCATTTCTAGGGTTTACAAAGAATGGTGTGAAAAGGGAAAAACGGCAGTCCTGTGGGCGAAAATGCCTTGTTGATGCTAGAGGTCAGAGGAGAATGGGCCGACTGATTCAAGCTGATAGAAGAGCAACTTTGACTGAAATAACCACTCGTTACAACCGAGGTATGCAGCAAAGCATTTGTGAAGCCACAACACGCACAACCTTGAGGCGGATGGGCTACAACAGCAGAAGACCCCACCGGGTACCACTCATCTCCACTACAAATAGGAAAAAGAGGCTACAATTTGCAAGAGCTCACCAAAATTGGACAGTTGAAGACTGGAAAAATGTTGCCTGGTCTGATGAGTCTCGATTTCTGTTGAGACATTCAGATGGTAGAGTCAGAATTTGGCGTAAACAGAATGAGAACATGGATCCATCATGCCTTGTTACCACTGTGCAGGCTGGTGGTGGTGGTGTAATGGTGTGGGGGATGTTTTCTTGGCACACTTTAGGCCCCATAGTGCCAATTGGGCATCGTTTAAATGCCACGGCCTACCTGAGCATTGTTTCTGACCATGTCCATCCCTTTATGGCCACCATGTACCCATCCTCTGATGGCTACTTCCAGCAGGATAATGCACCATGTCACAAAGCTCGAATACTTTCAAATTGGTTTCTTGAACATGACAATGAGTTCACTGTACTAAAATGGCCCCCACAGTCACCAGATCTCAACCCAATAGAGCATCTTTGGGATGTGGTGGAACGGGAGCTTCGTGCCCTGGATGTGCATCCCACAAATCTCCATCAACTGCAAGATGCTATCCTATCAATATGGGCCAACATTTCTAAAGAATGCTTTCAGCACCTTGTTGAATCAATGCCACGTAGAATTAAGGCAGTTCTGAAGGCGAAAGGGGGTCAAACACAGTATTAGTATGGTGTTCCTAATAATCCTTTAGGTGAGTGTAGTTATCCGTTTTACACGCTTAGAAAAGCGCAACATTTTATTTTGTGTCACCGTTCTTGGTCGAGTTACACTAGTAACTGTATTTAAATAGGGAAACCGTGGACGTGTTTGGTCGCTTCTCTGTTTGGATCCTATTGAATGAACTGGGCTAAGCGAAGTGCTAACAAAGTTTCGCCGCAAGACAGAGTGATTGAGCGCACGCACTGAGACGAGAGAGGTGTGTATCAACTCGTCTTAGTTGAGGCCCACAATGCAACAGGAGGAACACAGTAAATAATGTTGCTTACTGTAATTCAGCCTCACATAATCATCACATCAATATAATTATACTGTGAGCTGATCAGTTATAGCTCAAATTTACAACCATAACATTCACTATCATATTCTCTTCTGATATCAGCCTCTGAAACTAAAATATTTCATGGCAATTAATTAATAATGGACACCTCGAGAAAATATGAGAAACAGTCGGTCACACTGAAGGACTCGCCTGTATCTCACACACACACACACACACACACACACACACACACACAGCACAGTATAAATGTATATTTATGTGATTATGTGCAAAATTACTGTTATAAGGAGTTTGAACACAAAAATGTGTAAAAAAAAAAAAAACGACCATCATATAATGGAAAAAATCCACACACTCCTTTTTTTTTTTTTTTATATAATCTGTTTCTTGCCTCTGGTTTTCTTAGTTTGGGACATTTAATATTAGAGCTGCACGATATTGTAAATCAGTGACATTGCAATATTTTGTTTTTCTGAGATATATATTGCGTTATGAAAACAATTGCACCTGATGATTTTAATAGCTCTATCTGTAAAGAATTAATAATTATATAATGATTGGGGTAATTTTGTAGGGTTGTGAATCTGCATTGAAAATAATAAACAAATTACAAGCACAGATGAATACAATAGAACAAACACAGATGAAATAAGCAGTGCTTTATGTTTTTCAGGTAAATTAACTACAGATATTGAAGAATCAAATGTAAAATAACACTGCATAGTTTCACTGTATAAATCAATAATGATTCAGATCATTAATATAGTTTATCTTTGTTAAAGCTACAAAAGGGATTTTCTCGTTGTCTTTTGTTGTTTAATTAACTTTGGTGACACAAACAGTTGTGGGTTTATTAGGCTACTGTCATAATCAAAGAAGACTTGAGACTCGACTCGACGCTGTAAGTCCTGCCCAATCAGTCCAACGACAGTTTCCGATAACTTTGTGAAGGTTTGCGTGTTACTCTCTTTTCCGTGTGCAAAGTAATTTAATTCCAATTAAACATTTTTCTGACTCAATTTGATCACAACCTCGAATTTAGGTTAGAATAGTCATTTATATAATAGTTTAATATACACATTTGATTATTCTGTTTAACTCTTTACTCTTATTATCCTCGTTCACTCGGGTGCCGGAGTCGCACAGGGTCCTCGCACCGGCCGTTCATATCATGCGAGCCCACGATCACAAACTCATCAGCTTCGGGTCACTAAACAGAGGTAATTGGCTAATATCTTAGACGGTCGCTTTCACGCTCACTCAATCTCAGATATTTTGTGAACCCCCCATGGATATATACACTTGAATTAAAGTAACGTTTACTTCAGTCAGTGGTCATCACTACTACAGATATAAGCCGACCAATATTAGCTACTTCTCTGATAGTAGCTTTGGTTTGGTCATGCCGTGGTTTCTCACGTAGGCCTACACTTGACTTGAGTAACATTATATTAAACGGAGGTAAGGCTTTAGGTCAGTCCAGCAGTTTGCTGTCCTAAACGGAAATTCACTTTTTGTCCATTTTTCCCAAATACACTTGAATTAGAGCCAAAATATTATCCTGAGCTCTAATATCTCAGTTGGTGTGCCCTATATGCGGTGTAGTCTACGTGATATGCAGGTATACGCCGTACCCACTAGAAAATGTCAAGGATCTCCGTATACCCTTTAAAAAGCGTGAGGATTCGTAACAACATCGTTTTGTGAAAGAACTTTCAATCATAAATTCACCCCGCCGTGACGTCTGTGTTTGCAGCGACACGGATCCAATCGCGGAATCCAGCAACAAATGTAACTTAGCGACTGTAAAGCGGAACGTCACGCAATTTGCCCATTTTTGAATGAACAAATCAAAAGTAATGATACAATGAATCAAATCTCGATATGTAGCCTACTTAGTGTCTATGAATATTAAAGCTCAAAAAGACTGCTATTGAAATAACCATGCAGCAAGCAATAGCCGTCGTTTCAACGTCTCGGTTAAATATAGACCTGATATAGTCCGGCTATGTGTAACCCACTTCTAGCCTAAATAACATTAAATCTGGTTACATGTCATTTTTTTTACAAAATAACTTGCGAGATGCAAGATATTCCATCATGTAAGCAAAGTCAACTGTATTTACAAAGTGTTTGGCTTCATTTATTTGCCATGTTCTATGTGCGTAGACACGATCTAGCTCGTAGTAAGACGGGCTATTTTCCCCGCAAGCAATAGCCGTCATTTCACCGTCTCGGTTT
Organism: Rhinichthys klamathensis goyatoka; assembly: GCF_029890125.1. Classification (NCBI taxonomy): domain Eukaryota; kingdom Metazoa; phylum Chordata; class Actinopteri; order Cypriniformes; family Leuciscidae; genus Rhinichthys; species Rhinichthys klamathensis. The sequence goes on from NW_026606635.1 coordinate 716,171, forward strand.
TACCCGATAGGGTAGAGTGGGGAAAAATGCCCCCCTGGGGTAAAACGCCCCCCACCCGTTTATCCCAAAATAACAACTAGAATGAATCAAGACACATTTTTACTATTGCTATGCACTAGGCCTACGTTGACAACGGGGATTTACAAGTCTCCATGGAGAAGCTGACACCAGCGACGTATTTGAAGAGAAGAGGATTACATGGAAAGTGCTATAGGCCTAACTTTCAGATATTAATAAACAAGTTTTTAATAGAATATTGTTCACAGTGATATCACATTGATGTATGATAGATGAATAGTGATGTCTGTAGTTTGAGAGCATATGTTATTTATAAGGAATATAATTATATTTTTTTTAAATAAACAATTTTTAAAAAGACATAGCTTGTGGGGTAAAACGCCCCCTATGCTGAGGGGTAAAACGCCCCCCAAGGGGCATAGTTTCTCTTTATCATAATTACTACAGTAACATATTTCTGTTCATCAAAGTCTTTATTTTACACTTTAATGCAGTATAACTAGGCGGTAAAATCAAAATATTTGAACAAAACATGAAAAAATTACCTCAAGTGAGCATTAGCTAGCTTGGTGAATGCAATGATGGAAGGTGGTTAGGTGACCCAATGATAAAACACAGTGACCTTTAATGCATTTATGGAATATATTTCACTATAAATATACTAATTTATGTTTAATATTTATTTAGGGTTTTCTGTTTTTCTTGATGATAGTGGTGAACAAATACTACATCAATTATCAACCCCATATAGGCCTAGTGTAGAAATCAAAATATTAAAATGTTAGAAATTTGGCTATTTTGTACATTGCTGAAATAAATATTAATAGGTATATACACTCACCGGCCACTTTATTAGGTACCCCATGCTAGTAACGGGTTGGACCCCCTTTTGCCTTCAGAACTGCCTCAATTCTTCGTGGCATAGATTCAACAAGGTGCTGGAAGCATTCCTCAGGGAGTTTGGCCCATATTGACATGATGGCATCACACAGTTGCCGCAGATTTGTCGGCTGCACATCCATGATGCGAATCTCCCGTTCCACCACATCCCAAAGATGCTCTATTGGGTTGAGATCTGGTGACTGTGGAGGCCATTTTAGTACAGTGAACTCATTGTCATGTTCAAGAAACCAATTTGAAATGATTAGAGCTTTGTGACATGGTGGAAGTAGCCATCAGAGGATGGGTACATGGTGGCCATAAAGGGATGGACATGGTCAGAAACAATGCTCAGGTAGGCCGTGGCATTTAAACGATGCCCAATTGGCACTAAGGGGCCTAAAGTGTGCCAGGAAAACATCCCCCACACCATTACACCACCACCACCAGCCTGCACAGTGGTAACAAGGCATGATGGTTCCATGTTCTCATTCTGTTTACGCCAAATTCTGACTCTAACATCTGAATGTCTCAACAGAAATCGAGACTCATCAGACCAGGCAACATTTTTCCAGTCTTCAACTGTACAATTTTGGTGAGCTCTTGCAAATTGTAGCCTCTTTTTCCTATTTGTAGTGGAGATGAGTGGTACCCGGTGGAGTCTTCTGCTGTTGTAGCCCATCCGCCTCAAGGTTGTGCGTGTTGAGGCTTCACAAATGCTTTGCTGCATACCTCGGTTGTAACGAGTGGTTATTTCAGTCACTGTTGCCCTTCTATCAGCTCGAACCAGTCTGGCCATTCTCCTCTGACCTCTGGCATCAACAAGGCATTTCCGCCCACAGAACTGCCGCTCACTGGATGTTTTTTCTTTTTCGGACCATTCTCTGTAAACCCTAGAGATGGTTGTGCGTGAAAATCCCAGTAGATTAGCAGTTTCTGAAATACTCAGACCAGCTCTTCTGGCACCAACAATCATGCCACGTTCAAAGTCACTCAAATCAACTTTCTTCCCCATACTGATGCTCGGTTTGAACTGCAGGAGATTGTCTTGACCATGTCTACATGCCTAAATGCACTGAGTTGCCGCCATGTGATTGGCTGCTTAGAAATTAAGTGTTAACGAGCAGTTGGACAGGTGTACCTAATAAAGTGGCCGGTGAGTGTATATATATACATGTTGTTGCATTACTTGCCTTTTACTTTTAGAGATTAAAAACTATGTTCATTTTGCTGTTGATCTATGAAGCAAACTGGTTGGTAAGAAAGGGGGCATTTTACCCCACCGCTGGGGCAAAACGCCCCCTTTGTACAAAAATATTTTCAGTCAAAAAAAAAAATTATTATGAAGGTTAAGCAATTTTAATATTTGGTAAATAACTCCTGCCATAGACACTCAAAACTGGGATGGCAATTCTAGTCACATTTATGTTTTGTTTCACAGTAATGTCACATTTTCCTTAAGGGGGGCGTTTTCCCCCACTCTACCCTATAGTCCGTAACCCACGAGCCAAAATAACCTTGAATTTGGATACATGTCGTTTTGGCCAAAATAACTTACGAGATGTATGATATTCCATCATGTAAGCAAAGTCAACAGTGTTTAGTTTAATTTCTTTCACGTTCTATGCATAGGCTGTGTAGACACAATCTAGCTCAGTCAGAGTCAGTACGAGTATTTGTAGCCCACCCAGCAAGCAATTTTGTGTCTAAAAGACGTCTAATAGCCATCAAAACAAAGCCCAGACGTCTAGGCTAAAACAAGGCTAATTTTGGGCTGTCAGTGAAAATCTAATAGACGTCTAACCATAGCCTAAGAATAGACTAGTCATCAATTACACTACATACATGTAATAGACAACAAAATGAGGCATAAGGATTCTTTTCACTCAAATACAACAGGTTCTCATAAATGAAAATCCATCCAAACTAATTGAATATAAAGGATTTATTTAGAACAATTATATTAACAACTTAGACAACATTCAAACATAAAAATGAACAAATAAAAAAATAGGAAAATATGTAAAACAACATTAGATACTAAAATTTTTAAGAATTGTTAGCTTTATATCCATAACCACCACCCCCTGCTCTCCCTGGTGCTTGTTTAAAATGACCAGAAATTAAATTTTTTATTTCCCATTCAGTCGCCGAAGGAAAGTTGGTCATCACTGCGTCTGCCAAATGAGAAAAAGAAAAAAATTATTGCTAAAGAAAAGCATTGTTGACAATCATTTTTAACTAATTACAGTCATTCACTTTTGCTAGGATGCACACTAGAGCTGGCCAATATAGAGTTAATGGAATATAGATTGAGACTATATAATTTATATCAATATAATTAATAAATTACTATCAATAATTAAATTAAGGCCAAGGTAAATTTCTAATCTTCTGATGCATTATGAACCATCCAGAGCTGACCTCTCCGGTCACCTGGGACAGTAGCCAGCTACTTTTATATCCCCAAAGTCAAAACAAAACATGGAGAAGCAGCATTCAGTTTTTATGCACCATATATCTGAAACAAATTCACTGAAAACTGAATGTATGCTGCATATTTTAATTCTTTTAAATCAAGTTTAAAGACTTTACTGTTTGCCACTACCTTTTATTAATTGGAAAGGAAAAAATATTTCTTTATAATTTCTTTTCATGCTGCTGTTAAGTTTTATGTAAAGTATACTTTGAAAATTTGCATTAAATCAAAACCTATTATTTCTTACTCTAATCTAAAAACCAAAATATATTGGTATCTTTAATAATAATACAAATAAAATAGTAATGATAAGTTTAATAGTTTCATGCTTACCACCTTGAATTTAGATTCATTGTAGATTAAGGGCACACAGTTGCAATAACACGTGCAGGTAACGTTAAAGGAGTAGTTCACTTTTAAAAAAACTTTTGCTGATAATTTACTCACCCCCATGTCATCCAAGATGTCCATGTCTTTCTTTCTTCAGTCGAAAAGAAATTAAGGTTTTTGATGAAAACATTCCAGGATTTTTCTCCATATAATGCACTTTGCTGGGCACCAAACGGTTCAAGGTCCAAAAGACAGTTTCAGTGCAACCTGCAAACTGTTCAAAGGGCTTTAAACGATTCCAGACAATGAATAAGGGTCTTATCAAGCGAAACGATCGCTCATTTAAAAAATAAATAAAGTTTAAGTTTTATAAGCTCAAATGCTCGCCTTGCTCTGTTCTGTGAGGCACGTTCGTGACTCTCCTGTTCGAACTCGTTCATCAAAATGAACAAATCTTTTTTCGAGTCATTTGATTCATTTAACGACCGAAATGAACGAATTGACTCAGAAAAAGATTTGTTCATTTTGATGAACGAGTTCGAACAGGAGAGTTACACAGAACAGAGCAAGGCGGGGATTTGAGCTTATAAAACTTAAACTTTGTTATTTCTTTTTTAAATGAGCGATCGTTTTGCTTGATAAGACCCTTATTCATCGTCTGGAGTCGTTTAAAGCCCTTTGAAGCTGCACTGAAACTGTCTTTTGGACCTTGAACCGTCTGGTGCCCAGCAAAGTCCATTATATGGAGAAAAATCCTGGAATGTTTTCATCAAAAACCTTAATTTCTTTTCGACTGAAGAAAGACAGACATGGACATCTTGGATGACATGGGGGTGAGTAAATTAATGCCTGTTATAGCAAATGACTCAAATAATAAAACAGCAGAATGGAATTTATCTAAACCTTAAAGAACCAATATGGTGAAACTCGAAAAATTAGAATATCGTGCAAAAGTTCATTTATTTTAGTAATTCACAGTAATTCAACTAAAAGGTGATACTAATATATAATATAGACTCATTACATGCAAAGTGAGATATTTCAAGCCTTTATGTGTTATAAATTTGATGATTATGGTTTACAGCTATTACTGAAATAAATGAACTTTTGCACAATATTCTAATACATAAAAAACAGTTAATCTCTCGCTTCACCTTCTGTACAGGTTTTATGAGTTTAACATGTCAAAATATCATCATAGTTCAAAATATCTTGGACACAAATTAATTTATATTTAATATTTTTTTTTTATATTTATTTAATATGTTGTGTTAATACATCAAGTTTACACACATGGGTCTAAAATGACCCATCTATGCAAGTGTGATAACTTTTTGTTAAAATAACCAATGTCACAGTTGTTCAGAGCAACACATTCACTATACTACTTAAAATCAATAGTATATTCCTGCACAATCGAAAGGCTGCAGCTTTAGGACCCTGGTTACAGGACCCTAGTTTTTTAGTTTGTACATACATAGTTCGAAAGACATTTAATCTCAGGAGTATTTTTATAAAATGTGTTTTTTTATTCAAAATGTATCAGAGGCATTTTGAAAAATTTAAATTTACACAAAACAAATAAAAAATGTATATCAATCCTTAAACAACTGAAAAAGTGGAGTGAGTCTTAGTTTCTTGAATTATACTGTATATTGATTAACCTCCTTAAGTTTAACTAATTTGCTCACTATCAGGTAAATAACAATGGAATCAGCATATGCAGTCACTAAATGATATGGCCAGATATCAGAAGGCAAAAGTCGAGAATGATTCAAGCATGCATTTATTTATATATACACATGTATTTATTTATATTATATGAAAGAACAAAATTATGGTGCTAGAACAAAAGCACCAAAAAGATCCCTTTTTCCACCAGTTGCTGCAAGAAAGAATGGCTTCAACTCTGAGAGAGAGAGAGAGAGAGAGAGAGAGAGAGAGAGAGAGAGAGAGAGAGAGAGAGAGAGAGAGAGAGAGAGAGAGAGAGAGAGAGAGAGAGAGAGAGAGAGAGAGAGAGAGAGAGAGAGAGAGAGAGAGAGAAATATATATTTCAGTTGAACATGTTAAACAAATGTCTATTTCTGATTTAACACTTATGAAATGTTGGAGTTGTAGAGAGAGAAAGTCAAATAGAATATTCATGTTACTGACGTCTAATTCCAAACTCCAAATGTGTAAATGTAAGAGCAACACCCATCAATTGAATGGTCTCCCTTCTTTCCTCAATTGTTTGTCAATTTGTCGGTTAAAATCTTCCACTTCACTGAAATAGTTTTCAGAGAACAGTCACTGTTGTGTAAACAGAAATATCAGTAACAAAAGGGTGCACTGGGCATTGTGCAAAAATAATTAATAATCTACTCTGAGCTGCAATGGATGAATAGAAAATGAGAATTTCTCTTTAGTCATAAAACTGCAGCAGGGACATTCGAACCAGCCATCCAGGCAGAATTGATCTGCATCAGGCTTGAACTGAAAATGTGTAGGATGCTGTAAAACATGACAATGACAATAATTATGTGATCTTTCCATTAATCTAGAATAGATAGATAATTTGGCACATACACAGAGTTATCAAGTAAGATGTAGTGAAATGATTCGGTTGCTCAACCAAGTTACTTTGCAAGGGTTGTAAGTGATAAGTGATCAGACCAAAACGTTTTAACCTAGCTATCGTTAAGTTGTTAATTCCAATTCAGACAAACCTTTGGCCTGACAGTTAACAGTACGCTAACTTGATTAGGATACAAACCAAAGTTTATTTTTACTTACCGACATGGCAAACAATCACTTGCTTTCAAAATTGTAGTACTCCTGAAAAGAAGTATAATATAGTTAGGAAAGACTGCTGATGTGATGGCTGGCTTGCCGTCACTATATTTACTATGAATCAATAATAACACTTATTCATATTACAACAGTTTATCATCACATTACATTATCTAAACATGTTTGCATAGCAATGACTGAACAACTTCAAACTTTTTCAATATGGAGTATTTACAACTGACAAAGTGACAATCAAATCTCATATTCTTTACAAGCAGAATAAGATTTACAGGATGTAACGTCACACATAAGCACTGTCTGAAATAATATATTTTTTCATATTTACCCTTAATCCAAATAACAACATGAAATTGGTGATATAATAATGCAGTTAGTATAGTATAATAGTAATAGTATACAAAACAAAATTCTCAGTTGAGAATCTAACGTAGATACGAAATTCACTCAGCCAAATGTAACACACAACTCAGTTGAGACATTACAGGGGAGTTAAATGACCAAATATGTAAGTTGAAGATAATTCATAGCTCTAAAACATCATCATCAAACCTTATTGATTCGAATTACATCGATATTTTTACAATGCTAGTCAAGTGATCAGCCGCACCGCACTGACCTCATTACAAACTATTATTAAAGTGATAAGAGCTGCTTTCAACAGGTAACATCTCATTCTTATACAACTCATTCGTATTATGTTGAACAGTGATTATACTAAAACCGCAAGTGTGTTTTGTGCATTTTGTTTCGCAGTTACCTTCGTCTTCTAGTCTTCTCTTCTCGATGCTTCTTCCTGTTTTTAAATGTTAATGAGAATGTGTCCAATTTGGGCATGGGCGTGGCTTCTGACGTCACACTTGGATGTGGGCCGGGTTGGATGTCCACCGCAGGCTGCAGCGAGAGGTAGTCATGTCTCAGTAGTCATGTCTCAGTAGTCATGTCTCAGTAGTGTTTCGATTGTGCCATCTAGCGGTTGAGAAATGCAATTGCATTTGATTTAATTTGAAATGATAGACAGTCATATCGTAGATTGTGTATGAATGGTATGTTTATGTGTGACAGGCAGCAAACATTAAGCTGTGTGAGCAAAAACATTTTTAAGACTAATATTCTTATACTATTTCGCTGGTATGAATCATGGCTATAGCCAAGCCGTACGTAGACCAGATTGCTTTGATTTCGCCAGGTGGGCTAAAGTAGACCGCATATACACTATATACACACCATCTTATGTGAACATGTATTATAACACACGCCTGCAGAGGGCGCCACTGTCCTGCTGATTATTACACTCTACAGCAGATCTAATCCTTAAATACCGGACTAACATTTCATTTACATGTTCAGTTCATCTGTAATATTTGCCCACTTTACGATAGAAATGCTACAGCGACTGTAATTTCTTCTAGAACATGTGGACTTCAAAACATGCAAACTCAGAGCGATGATTGAAACTTATTTAGAAACCGCGAGGAACAGTTTGCATATATTTAGAAACATATTGATGTATTCTCCTGTGTTGGCGTAGGTTTACAAATAATTGACCTTACACATCTGATGAAACGGCTCACATTCGTCTCCGATAGACCACCATCTTCTCTCATATTAAAACATTCATTATATCCAGCCAAGTTTCAGATATGGATTTCAATTGGGGTCATTTTGAAAATGAATGGGAAAATGAAAAAAAAAACTTTTTTTATTTTGTTTGTCAAAAAAATAAAAGTAAATCCATTATAAATTTGAAATGTTCTACATATAAACCAAGGTCTGGTCCTAGAGCGTAAATAGAAAGTAGAACAAACTTTCTATCTCATACACACACACAGACACACACACACACACAAACACATGACTGCAACAGAGAGCATTTTTACAGAAATTGGCAAATAAAATAAACAAAACTGGCATAAATCTAAAAAAAATACATTTAAATCAAGGTCTGGTCCTAGAGCATAAACACAAAGTGGAACGAGCTTTCTATCTCACACACAGACACAGCCACACACACACAAACACACACATACGCATATGTATGCATCATGTTCATTATTGGTGCTGTTGTTTTGTATTATATTGGTTTATTTACTTGGTTTATTTAATTTATTTTGTTCTAAAATCTCTTGTTCTAAAAATAATAACAATTGTTGATAAATAATTTTCTGAAATAAATAGTGTGTGATTACAGTCATGTCATAGTGCTGACTTTGAATGTTTATGCAAATGTATGTATAATAATTTGCAAAAACAAATAATTCAAAATATATCAGACAACAACAACAAACTCTAACTTTGACAAAAATATTTTATGCAATTCACAAAATATATATAACATATATTTCAAGTTGTGAGGAGAATTTGAAGCGTTTAGACCGCTTTACACAAAAAAAGTGAAAATGAATGAGTCTCTATGGACCTCTATTGGACAGATGTGCTCATTGCACTTTAATTCCTTAACTATAGGAAAAACAGTTTTTCGACTAACCACCAGATGGTAGTATTCTATCCCTAACACAGAGCAATGTCCAAAAACTATTTAGATTTAATTATCATCATCATTTAAGTGATTTTTTCTTTTTAAAAAAAATCATTTTTTATGTGCCAATTTATGGCCTAGTTATGTAATTGTGCAGTAAATATGTAGAAAACCTAAAAATATCCACACAAAAAAAACACAGCATTATTGTATAGTTGAGGAGTGAATTACAAAAATGATATATAGTTTTCCATATAAAAAATGTATATTTCCTTATGCAATCACTCTTTAAAAGTTTGGGGTCAATAAGACCCCAAATACATTTAGTGTTGTCTTTTTTTAACAGTGATTAAGGGTTAAGTAATTTATAACTATTCTTAATTTGTGGTAAGATGTGTCATTTATGTAGAAATTATGTATTGTTTCATTTTGTTTGTGTATTTGTATGTATTGCCAATCCTTTGCCAATGGTCTAATGTTATTGTTATTCGAGCATTAGGCCTACTAAAAAAAAATTAATTGAAAATTAAACCCCACACAGTAGGTGGCGCTATGAGCCTACAATCTTTGTTTGTTGGTTAGTCGCCAGTAAACGCATAAAAGAAGAAACGGACGAACATCAACAACAACAAAAAACATGCAAGAGCAGCAGCAGGAGATGCAGGAGCAGGAGATGCAGCAGGAGATGCAGCAAGAGGACCACCCCGTGTCGGCCCTCCACACCCTCGGCCACAGGAGGGGGGTGGAGGTGGTCTTCGTCCGGGAAGGCCACACCGGACCCCCGCACGCGCACAGGTAAGATGACCACATCTAGAGAAAACTCTCCAGCTGCTGTGTCTGTGCGTTTACTGCTGTACGCGTGGAATGGATATTAGGCTAGTTGTGTTTTTATGGTGTTTTTAAACCAGTCAAACATTCCGTAAGTGTCCTTTGACTGGTTGATTTAAATATCCTTCGATCATATTTAGCTACGTAAAAATGTTTTGCAATAAGACTAAATGTGAATGATATCCAAGTTTTTTTGTTTGTTTTTTTACCTTATTGGAATCGAAATTTGGAATCGTTAAAATTCTAACGATACGCGACCCAATACTCTCCGGTCTGCGACGTTCATTTGCTGTAAGGAGAAATCCATGTCTGAAACTTGGCTGGATATAATGAATGTTTTAATATGAGAGAAGATGGTGGTCTATCAGAGACGAATGTGAGCCGTTTCATCAGATGTGTAAGGTCAATTATTTGTAAACCTACGCCAACACAGGAGAATACATCAATGTTTCTAAATATATGCAAATAAGTTTTAATCATCGCTCTGAGTTTGCATGTTTTGAAGTCCACATGTTCTAGAAGAAATTACAGCCGCTGTAGCATTTCTATCGTAAAGTGTGCAAATATTACAGATGAACTGAACATGTAAATGAAATGAAATGTTCGTCCAGTATTTAAAGGAGAACTCCGGTCAATTTTAACATTGAGCTCATTTTTTTGTACATTTGGAGTGCTGTCAGTACAGACAAAAACCGGTGTTGCCTACACCGTGTTATCCTCTTTTTAAAATTCGCACTCTGTTGACTTCAATGGGGCAAGTTCTAAACCTGCTTTTACCAATGATCGCGCGCGCGAACTCGAGTCGACAATCGACTACTGTGGACTTCGAACGAAAACCGGAAGTAAATACAGGTAGAGTGTAATAATCAGCAGGACAGTGGCGCCCTCTGCAGGCGTGTGTTATAATACATGTTCACATAAGATGGTTTATATCATGTATTTAACAGTTGTTCAATAAAACCATCTTCTTGCTTTTGATACTTTATTTGAACTAAACACCAGTATTTAATTTTTTCATTGTTATTTTATATTTATTACATGGCTTGGTTGAATTCTAATGTAGAATGCAGCCTTTTTCTTGATAACACATCGTTGCTCTTTAGCAGAAGCAATACAATCGTTTTTAAATCAATATTTTGTCAAATTATTGATTTATTTGGTAGGTAGCCATGTAATAAGCGAGATAATGAGGTGGTTGTTATAGCGAATACAAACCCTTCAGGCCCTGATTCAAGACCCCGACGCGAAGCCTCGCTCTACATTATGCCTTATAAATAAATGTTTTTTATTCAAATTTATTTAAAAAAGATAATAAAGGCTTTTGTTTGTGTTGGACTATTTTTATTGCCACAAAAATATGTAAAAATTGATGGATTACTCTACCAAAATAATGGTTAGTGACAGCCCTAATATTGATTATTTTACATCTTATAACATGTTATGATTTTAATGTAAGCCCTACGTGTTTTTTGCAGATGCCACTGATGAATGAACTTTTCCGTGTCAGCGTCTCTTATTTAGCCATCATTAGTCGTTTCTGCACCAATCAGATGTCAAGCAGCGAGTTAGTGTTCGGGGTAAATCAGGAAAAGTGTAAGATAAGGGGAAGCGTTGAGGCTTTGCTAGTGGTTAAACTGCTGCTCTATACGCTGTCTTGGCCAGAAGACACACATTGAATAATGCTGTTTCAAGGCTTTTAAAATATTCTAATTAAATTAATACTAATAATGATTATTAAATACTCCAGGGCACTCATGTGGTGAAGTAAAAAGCCTTTCGTTAACTGGGCTAAATAATTAAAAACAATTAAAGGTGTAGATCTGCGTGTTCCAGCGACACAGCCTTTTCCAGGATACATATCAAGTCTTCATAAACAATATTAGTAATTAGTGGATCATCAGACAGCGGCTATTATAGCCTCTTAGCATAACTCCACTTAATCTGTAATAAATGAAGAATAATTACAATTATACATGAGTGAGTGTGTGTGTGTGTATATGCTAATATATATATATATATAGTATATTAATGCTATATTATATATTAGCTAATTAATTGTAATGCTACAGTATACAGGTCCTTCTAAAAAAATTAGCATATTGTGATAAAGTTAATTAATAAAAATGAATCAAATTAAACTTTCATATATTTTAGATTCATTGCACACCAACTGAAATATTTCAGGTCTTTTATTGTTTTAATACTGATGATTTTGGCATACAGCTCATGAAAACCCAAAATTCCTGTCTCAAAATTAGCATATTTCATCCGACCAATAAAATAAGTGTTTTTAATAAAAAAAAAAAAAGTCAACCTTCAAATAATTATGTTCAGTTATGCACTCAATAGTCAATACTTGGTCGGGAATCCTTTTGCAGAAATGACTGCTTCAATGCGGCGTGGCATGGAGGCAATCAGCCTGTGGCACTGCTGAGGTGTTATGGAGGCCCAGGATGCTTCGATAGCGGCCTTAAGCTCATCCAGAGTGTTGGGTCTTGCGTCTCTCAACTTTCTCTTCACAATATCCCACAGATTCTCTATGGGGTTCAGGTCAGGAGAGCTGGCAGGCCAATTGAGCACAGTAATACCATGGTCAGTAAACCATTTACCAGTGGTTTTGGCACTGTGAGCAGGTGCCAGGTCGTGCTGAAAAATGAAATCTTCATCTCCATAAAGCTTTTCAGCAGATGGAAGCATGAAGTGCTCCAAAATCTCCTGATAGCTAGCTGCATTGACCCTGCCCTTGATAAAACACAGTGCACCAACACCAGCAGCTGACATGGCACCCCAGACCATCACTGACTGTGGGTACTTGACACTGGACTTCAGGCATTTTGGCATTTCCTTCTCCCCAGTCTTCCTCCAGACTCTGGCACCTTGATTTCCGAATGACATGCAAAACTGAGCAACAGTCCAGTGCTGCTTCTCTGTAGCCCAGGTCAGGCGCTTCTGCCGCTGTTTCTGGTTCAAAAGTGGCTTGACCTGGGGAATGCGGCACCTGTAGCCCATGTCCTGCACACGCCTGTGCACGGTGGCTCTGGATGTTTCTACTCCAGACTCAGTCCACTGCTTCCGCAGGTCCCCCAAGGTCTGGAATCGGTCCTTCTCCACAATCTTCCTCAGGGTCCGGTCACCTCTTCTCGTTGTGCAGCGTTTTTGCCACACTTTTTCCTTCCCACTGAGGTGCCTTGATACAGTACTCTGGGAACAGCCTATTTGTTCAGAAATGTCTTACCCTCTTGCTTGAGGGTGTCAATGATGGCCTTCTGGACAGCAGTCAGGTCGGCAGTCTTACCCATGATTGTGGTTTTGAGTAATGAAACAGGCTGGGAGTTTTTAAAAGCCTCAGGAATCTTTTGCAGGTGTTTAGAGTTAATTAGTTGATTCAGATGATTAGGTTAATAGCTCGTTTAGAGACCCTTTTCATGATATGCTAATTTTTTGAGACAGGAATTTTGGGTTTTCATGAGCTGTATGCCAAAATCATCAGTATTAAAACAATAAAAGACCTGAAATATTTCAGTTGGTGTGTAATGAATCTAAAATATATGAAAGTTTAATTTTTATCATTACATTGTGGAAAATAATGAACTTTATCACAATATGCTAATTTTTTGAGAAGGACCTGTACTTTAATTCTATCAGCCAATGATAATTCTGAAAGTAACGTGTCGAGAGCACAGGTCAGTGGTCAACAGCCGACTGTTGCTATAGTAACGAACACAACTTCCATGCGCAGCTGATTGACAGATAAACTGCGCTCTTATTTCAGTGACAGAAGCAGCATTTACATACAAGTGTGTCAGGACTGATCACACACTGAGCTGTGTTTGTGTAGATGCTGTGTTCATGTACATGTTGTGCACAAAGAATACATTAATTATATTCTCCTTCCTCATGTTTCCCTCTGTCAGGTTCACGGTGCGGGTCCGTGTCGGGGAGGAGGAGTTCCCCGAGGGGTCGGGGTGGAATAAGAAGGCGGCGAGGGAGGCAGCGGCCCGGCTGGCTCTGGAGGAGCTGCAGAGGAGAGGGCCGCTGCCCGAGAGGGTGAGAGAACCACTGACACCACAGAAACAGTGTGATGATAATTGTCCCCTTCAAATTATATTTTATTAATCAGTGAACTGTCACCAGTTATTGTACTCTAGTCTCTGTGAAAGATGATTGACACTAGGGCTGGGTAAAAAATATTGATTTCTCGTGATTTCCATTACACGAGAGTAGATGTTAAAACTTCATGCTGATTTGTACTCGGCTTTCGCCAAGATAAGCAAAACTAAGACGTAGCTTTACAGTAAACTATGCTTCTCCATCCATTTACGCTTCTTTCCACATGGTGGTGTGACTCCCCTTCTGTCCGGCGCTAACGGCTGCAGTGTACTTGGCGCGTCAGCACACGCGACGGCTGCAACTACCGGACCAGCAGCGCGACAACCGTGTGGATTGAGCCGAGTAGGGGACATCTCTAGGGTCTTCAAGTGGGCACCTTCCGTCCTCAGTGTTTCGTCGACTTGCCCACGACACCTCAAGAGGGCTCGACAGTGACTCTGGCGTCCCAGAGTCCCCCCCCTCCGTCCCCCACTCAACTCAGCCCAGCTTACTGACCTCTACATCCCTCCTGCTGCTGAGACCTAACCACAATCTCACAATCTCTCCGCAACCCAACCATACGCGCCAACCCGTTTGACTAAGGCTGTCGAGCCCCACTGGTGCATTAATAGCACTGGTGTCGATATTAATCGATTCTCATTTTTACGAACCGATATCGATTATTAAATCTCAAGAATCGATTAGTCAATCCTGTTTTCAGTTGATGAATGAATGGAACATTGTAGCGCGCATCCCATCCAATAAATCGCAATGATCTTTGTGCTTTGTTACTATTGATACTAAAAGTCTCAAATTTCAAATTACGTCCATTTTCTTACGAAATTCAAAAACATAAATACAGTTTTGGCGCTGTGGCGTGAGATCGCTCTGGCTCAGCTCAGCTCAAGAGAAGCACATGATCTCTTCTTCTGCCTTAATAACACCAGTTACAGCGCCAAATAAACATGAATAAACGTCTGAAAGTGTGTTAAAGATAGAGTACAACTTATCGGAGTCCGTATCATGTCACATGGAATCGCTCAATCAGTGTTTCAACCGTGGAAAGACGTCAGTAAAACAACTTGTAAACAATGTCATGTAACGTCACATTTACCTCAGAAAAACCATATGTGACCATAAACTCGTTAGTCAGCTAGAAAAATTAACTCTAAAGAGGAGCATTTTGCTAAATATATGCACCATATTACATATTCATTATAATTTTTAATGTTCTTCAATATTTAATGCATGTTTGAATAAATCCGGCAAGTTTTTATGACAGCCACCATTTAAATGTTTATATTTCATATAACTTTATTATTATAAAAATAAATAAGTGTAATTT
Source organism: Rhinichthys klamathensis goyatoka (assembly GCF_029890125.1). Classification (NCBI taxonomy): domain Eukaryota; kingdom Metazoa; phylum Chordata; class Actinopteri; order Cypriniformes; family Leuciscidae; genus Rhinichthys; species Rhinichthys klamathensis. The sequence goes on from NW_026606635.1 coordinate 731,408, forward strand.
AAGTGTTTGTATAGCTACAAATCAGTTCATTTTTACCTTCAATATTATAGTAGGCTAATGAAGCCTAGTAGGCTACAACTGTTAAGAGATTAGTTAGTTATAATTAGTTAAGAGATTTGTTTTCCTTGAGAAAATTTTCCATGTATTGTACCTGATATCCAAAATAATCAATATTGAATGGAATCGGAATCCGAATCGAATTGCAAGCTTGTGAATCGAAATCGAATCGAATTGTGAAATTTGTGTCAATACCCAGCCCTAATTGACACTGACCGCTAGTGAGAAGCATGAGGGTTTAGTTCACAGCAGAGACTCGTTCAGGAACAGAGAAATGCACTAATAGTGCTAAAACTCCTCCGACTAGTAGCCATCAGTGTCTGGGACTGTTTTCCTTAGTTATTCCAGGACAAACAGACGAGACGCACTGCAGTAAACCTGTAGCGGCCCGTATGGTTTCTATAGGAGACGCTTCAGCAGTTTAACACAGATCTAGAGTCAGACGTTCACTAACCACACGCTTTATTCCCTTCTGCTTCATTTTCTGTGTGTCACATGATGTAATCTAGAGTTTCTCTGTCCTAGCAGAGACTCGGAGGACGGCTGGAGGACTGCCTGGGTCGGCAATCCCTCTCTGTCCTGCGGCGATATGCGGCCGCTCAGGGGGAGGAACTGAGGGTGGAGGAGCAGACGGGGCCCCCCAATGCCCGGAGGTACACACACACACACACACACACACACACACACACACACACACACACACACACACACACACACACTCACACACTCACACTGATGCGCGCACTCACTCAAACTCTCTCTCTCAAGGCAAGGCAAGTTTATTTGTATAGCACATTTCATACACTATTTTAATTCCTTCCTGTAAAGCACTTTGAATTGCCATAATCCCAAAATAAAAGCAAGAGGACAGAAGATTAAAGCAGTTATAAAATAAATTAAAAGAGATATGATACAGTTATAATATGAATTAAAGGAGTAAAAAGATTATACATAGATAAACTTCTCATCTGGCTAAACACCGGTGTATCAATATTTTGCACCGCTGCTTGTTTTCCTGAGATTTCCCCATGGTGAT
>NW_026606635.1:737500-740000 GCF_029890125.1 Rhinichthys klamathensis goyatoka
CATTATGCCATACCGAATCAAAGGCTTTTTTAAAGTCAATGAAGCAGCCAAATATTTTGCCTTGTTTTGTTTGTTGGACGTGTTTTTGTATGAGTGTGTGGAGTGTGTAGATGTGGTTTGATGTTCTCTGTTTAGGCATAAATCCAATCTGAGAACTGTTAAGGATCTTGTGTTGTTGGAGGAACTGAACTAGCCTGTCGTTGATGATGGAGCAGAAGAGTTTGCCCAGGTTGCTGCTCACTGCGATGCCCCTATAGTTATTTGGGTCGTACTTCTCGCCCTGTTTAAAGATTGGGGTAATCAAATTTTCTTTCCATGTCTCAGGAAAGTGTCCTGCTTTTAATAAAAGATTGAATAATTTGAGAATTGCCTCTTTCAGTTTGGGGCTGCTGTGTTTCAGCATCTCATTTGATATTAAGTCCATGCCACAGGATTTTTTATTTTTTAGGGATTTTATCTTGTCTGTTAGTTCAATTAGTAATATGGGCTGGTCTAACTGGTTTAGCTGGTCTTTTACGGTGCGTTCCAGGTTATGGAGTTGGGAGGTCAGGTGTTTTTGGGTGAGGGTTGGTTCGTTTTGGGAATAGAGTTTTCCAAAATGTTCGGTCCAGATGTTTGGGTCATGGATGGGAATGTGTTTTGGTTCTTTTGATTTATCTAATTTTTTCCATAATTCCCAAAAAGAATTCTGATCTACTGCCTCCTCAATCTTATTAAGCTTTGATTTCATGTGATCCGCTTTTTTCTGTATTAGTATTGACTTGTATGTTTTGAGGGTTTGCTGATATTTGTCTCGTGTTTGTTGGTTTGCAGGGTCTCTGTGTTTTATATTTGATAATGATCTTAATTCTTTTCTTAATTTTTGGCACTCTTTATCAAACCAACCATCTTTAGCAGTTTCTTTCTTACATCTATAATTTTTTCTTTTTCTCAGGGCTTTTCTGACCACTGTAGAAAATATTTCGTTTAATTGGTGAGTTGCTAAATTGATAATTTTCTTCTCTTCACTAAATGGAGTAGATAGAAATGAATCTATCATGTTCTGGACCCGGGTGCTGTGGAGCTGGGCTTCATACTGGGCAGGACTGTCTTTACCCCATATAAATGTGGAGGGGAGGGGGTGCAGTTTAACCTTCGGGTCTGAAGGCCGGAGATTCACGGATCTGTTCAGACTGAGGACTGTGTGACTGTGGTCTGATAATGGCAGCTGTGGCATGACTGTGTAATAGTTGAGTTTACTGTGGTCTACATCAGTGATGGCGTAATCTACTGCGCTGCTGCCCAGATGTGAGCAGTAGGTGAACCGACCCAGAGAATCTCCCTTTGTCCTGCCGTTGACTATATACAGGCCCAGGCTTTTGCAGAGCTGCAGGACTTGTTTTCCGTGCCTGTTTATCGTGTTGTCATAATTCTGACGTGCCTTCGTAAAGTGTTTCCGTTGATATATATGTGAGTTGTTAATATATTTGTCTCCATCTGAGGTAATGTAATCCGCTTCCTTCCCCGTTCTAGCGTTCAGGTCCCCCATTAACAGAACCGACCCTAGAGCTTGAAAGTAAACGATCTCTGACTGTAGGGTTGGGAAGATGTCTTCATTATAATAAGGAGACTCGTATGGGGGGATGTATGTGGCACACAGGTACATGTCCTCATCTAAACACAGAAGCTCTTTTTGAAGTTTTAACCAAATGTGTGTTTTCCCTTTTTTCACAGGCTGAATATAATGCCACAGATGGTCTTTAAACCAAACTATGATTCCTCCTGAATCTCTTCCGTTTTTAATATTAGGCTGTTTGATAGAAGGGATTCGTAGCTCTCTGTAGTTTGGAGGAGTGCAGATTTTGGAGTCTAAACGACACCATGTCTCAAGTAATATAATTATGTCTGAACTATATACAATATTTACAAAATCAGGGTTAGTAGTTTTCTCCCCAAAGGCAGAAGAGAACAATCCCTGAATGTTATAGCATGTTATTTTAAACGATGACATTGACGAATATTGGATTTACCAGAAAAATGTATGAAATTCATGACCCAATCATGTTTTAAAATATAGATTAATCAATTAGAAAGGTAAAATAGATGATATATAGAAGTATGGTGAGTCTGTCAATTTTACACATTGGATAAAAAATAAAAATTAAATTGTAAAATAAAATAAAAAATAAAAATAAAAAAGTGATTAAGAAATAATGATCATTCTTGACAGACACACTATGAGTACTTAAGCTAACATATTGTCACATATAATCTTCAGCATGTGTTTGATCTGGATCAGGTCGGTGGTGTCGGCTCTACCTGTTCCTGCCACTACAGCGGCGTAGCTGTCCGTCTGCCGGACTGACTCGCGCTCAGGGGGGGTTTTCTGAGGGCGTTTCAGGGCTGACTCCTTGATGGTTTTTGCGAACAGTCTCATGCCCTCGCGATGGATGTGGATACGGTCATATAGATGCTCATGGGTGATGCGCTGATGGTTGGCTATGTGAACGCTCGGCATTGA